>NC_132886.1:2593438-2715938 GCF_030463535.1 Salminus brasiliensis
TCCTCCTCAGTGCAGCAAGAAACCTCAAATATTACC
Organism: Salminus brasiliensis; assembly: GCF_030463535.1. Lineage (NCBI taxonomy): Eukaryota > Metazoa > Chordata > Actinopteri > Characiformes > Bryconidae > Salminus > Salminus brasiliensis. The sequence goes on from NC_132886.1 coordinate 2,593,475, forward strand.
AGGATTCATTTATTTAAGGTGTAATAGTTACAAAAACCCAACAGAAGAATGATTCAGACAATAAAAACAAAACACCAAGCACCAAGTTTTCCCCAAAAATGAGAACACGTAATTAAAACTTCATTTAAATTCATTAGAATCGATTCTAATGTTCCAGCACCAGCGCACCAATCACGTTTCCCCCTCAGCTGTACATCTGAGCCATCACATCAACACCTTCTAAATCAAAGCTCTTTAGAGAAGCACGTGTGCTGAACCAGGCAAGTGCACATAAATAACCAGTGATGCACCGATACGGATATTGTATCAGTATCAGCGCCGATACCGGCACTTAGTATCGGTATCGGTTCTTGAGTTTCAGCAGCTTGTTTAAAGAGCAGACACTGAAGTGTAGCAGCTTTTCACTCAGAGGCGTGAAGCTAAATGTGAAATCGCTGCAGAAGCTCTTTCTGTTTCTGAACTGGTGTTTTTACACGGCTCTGAAATGTGAATTTAAACAGCAGTTAAAAGCTGTTTGGTGAAGCTGAGCCAGATTCTGCTTCCCCACCTGCCCGTGTTTCTGCACTGTGCATTTTTATTATTTCAGCTCTGAAACTTTTCAAATCTGCAGTTCCTCAACCAGTAAACTCTGCTCTTAAAGCTTATTTGGGCTCATATATTAAAAAAGTTCAGCCTAAATCAAGTGGAACTCTTTAAATATCAGGATTTAGAGCCTTTGATCCAGTATGGTATCGATATCAGTACTCGGTACGATACTCGGCGGATACCTGAAAACCTGGTATCGGTATCGGAAAGGAAAACATGGTAGCGGTGCATCCCTATAACTGACCTTTCAAAAGTTTAAAGAACCTCTATGTGATGTAAACGTTCTGGGAGGAACTCTTAACTTGGTGTGGAACCCTTACATTATGAGAAGGTTCTTTAAACATTCAGTGCAAACATGGTTCTTTAGAGCCCTGCCACTGAGGGCCACTGAGGGCCACTGAGGGCCGTTAAAACACCTTTCAAAGGACGATTCTTTAGAGGACATGTTTGTAAATGAGATGAGGGAGAGTAGAGCTGGGCGATATGGTAAAAATACTGTATCACGATATTTAAAGAAACGATATTTATCACGATACACATAATCACTTATAAACATCAGTGTCAGATTCTTATAAGCTACTATTCAGATCCTCTCCTGTACTGAATACAGTGATTTATACTCAACATCTGCTGCTCTTCATCTCATTAACCCTTCAGTCTAATTACACTGTTAGTAATGAAACCTGCAGCTGATCAGTGTTTATTACACTAACAGTCTCCTCCATATGATCAGAGAAGAATACTGTGTATCACAATAACAACATTTATCACGGTACAATAAAAAATCGTCATATTGCCCAGTGTAAATAAAACCTATGATGTGCACATTCTAGGAGAATTACATTATTACATCACATTAACCTTCATCTCTTTTCTTATAATACGGCTCTTTAGGGAACGTTATTGGGTTTTTTTGGTTGTTGTTTTTTGTAATAATGAACGTTTTTATGGGATCTGGCAACCCAAGCCTGGGCCACACTTGGAGAAGGCCAGTTGGAATTAGAAAATTAAAGCACAAAGGCTGAGGAGGGCTTAGGGAGAAAGGGGGATCAGGGTGTTTTTAGTGGAGCAGCTTAAAGGGGCACATATGAAGCATCTGGTCATACGGCCTGATCCGACTCAGACGACTCAGACGACTCAGCACTCAGCAGAGTTTAGGCCGTGTGGTCCCAAAACTCACAGCAGTCTATAATAATAATAATAATAATAATAATAATAATAAAGCAGAAAGTTCTTCACCTAATGGTGATGAAGACGCTGCCTGATGCCTGAGACACGGTTCTACCAGAGTTCTGAGAAGAGCTCGGCTCTAGAACCTGCTTTTAGAACCAGATCATTAAAATGGTGGAGGGATACATGCTGCAGGGTGTAGTGCAGCTACAGAAAGTAGTCCCTAAAGAGAACTGCATTAGTTCAGATTCTCTATTCACTATTTTACCTTCATCATCATCATCATCATCATCATCATCATCACTCCTTATAAAACTCAGAAGACTCATGTAGCTTCTGGTGGGTTTGGATATAAAATAAATTATGGGCTGTATCTGTGTTGTAGTCATGGCGACCAACGCCTGTATCCATTCACCACCACCGTACAGTAATCAGACCCAGTCTGATGGGATTTCCCCTTCACAACTCTCTGACTGTATTTCTAGGTTCTAAGCTTCGCTGAGGATGGGTTCTCTATCCCGGGCTCCGAAGAGTCTGTGACCTTTGCAGCTTCTCGCTCAGGGTGGGGCTGGACTGGGAGTCTTCAGAGACGCTGGAATGTGTCCCAAACCAAAGCCAGGTCATGAGAAACTTCAGGAACTCCCACAACGTCCCAGTTCAGAAGACCAGTTTACCCGGAGTGTGGCTTCGTACTGTCGACTAATCGGCCGCAGAACTCAAACAGGCTGCTGCCCTGGTCAGAGCCAGCCGTTAGCATGGACGCCACTTAACCAGGTCACACTGTGCCAAAAACTCAGCCCTGCGGTTCTAATAACTGGGTAAGACTGAGCTGGTCTACCAGCACGACCGAGCTGGTTGAACCCCTGAGCAACATGTCCAGGCTAGTCAACCAGTCTAACCCATCTAGTGCAGCTGGTTGACCATGTGCGTCATGTGGGGCTCATAAGGGTTGAATGTGGGCTAGGTGGGCACCCCGTCAGTCGGGCTCTCCAAATGGGCCTCATCGTGTTACAGCACAGGGGTCAAATCTAGGCTCCATGTGCAGTGTACATCCCAGATGAGGCCCATGTTCAACCTCTCCTGGTGGGCATCCATATGTGGGGCCAATTTGGACCCTGTGGCCTTATATAAATATATTTTTATTATATTACATTGGTAGAGTATTTGATGATGCTTTGACGGGACGGAATTTGGTAATCAAGCCTTTAAAATCCTGTTTTCGAGTCAAATTTGCAGAATTTTGCAGTTTCCTGTTTTTCCCCACAGAAAAGAACAGAGGTTAGATCGCCCCCTGCTGTTCACACTCAACACATCGGCCTAGTGAGGTCGTGCAGTGCTGCTGTGGGGCCCAATCTAACATCCCCCCAAGGACCCTCTGGAAGTCACTGTGTACTCTGCTACACTATTAGCCGAGGTTAGCCTGTCTGGTTCTAGGTAAGCTAGTTAGCTAGGGTCAGTGGGTTAGCTACAGGCAGTGTGTGTTCTGTGGGTTCTATCTGTGAGGTGTTCTCCTGGTGTTCATGTGGGTTCTTCTGGATGCTCCGGTTTCATCTCACAGCTCAAAAACACATGGTAGCACTGCTAAATCGTGTAGCTATGCTAGATTGCCGCTAGTTTCTTCTGAAATCAGGGCTATTAAAAGAGCTGACCCTGCTTCTGTTGGAGTAACTGTCTCTACTGTCCAGAGAAGAAGACTTTCTACTAGATTTTGGAGGAGGAGCATTGCTGTGAGGATTTGATTGCATTCAGCAACAAGAGTGTCAGCGAGATCAGGATGTTGGACGATCCCCTAACTCATCCCAGAAGTACTGGATGGAGCTCCTCCACCATCATTCCAGAGAACACAGTTCTTCCACTGCTCCACAGCTCCTCAATGCTGGGGGGCTTTATACCCCTCTACTAGCCCACGTCTGGCATTAGGCAGCATGGTGCCAATAAGAGTCCAGAGAGTCCTATTCTATTGGCAGTACTTCTCTAAAATAGTCTCCAAATAATAATATCTTAAATTAGTAAGAGGGTCAGATCAGGAGGCGGGATCAAGCGTTCGCCCAAAACTCCAAAGTCTGTCACAAGGCAAACATCCTTCACACCCCAAACCAAGCATGGAGGGTCCATACTGCTGCGGGGGTCCACTAATTCACCCTTCAAGAGTGACCACAGTCCCAAACATCACATTATAACGAGGAATCGGGAAACCCACCGAATCAAACACCCACTCCCACCCACTCCGGTCACAAGTCCTTTCAGCATGCTGACAATGTGAGAGCGATTAGCCGGACCGCCCTTCTGTCGCCTTGGGGGTGGGCTGTCAAACCTCTACCATCCATTACCATCTGACCACTAACACGGGGGCTAATTTATTGCCACGGGATTCAGCCAGAACATTAAAACCACTGCGGCCCCTCTCCCTATGTCCCATAGAGAACCATGGACTCCACAAGACCTCTGAAGGTGTCCTGCATGAGACCTCCAAGAGCATCAGTGAGCCTTCAGTGCCCATGACCCTGTCCCTTGGAGCACTTTCGGTAGGTACTGACCACTGCATACCAGGAGAAACACCCCCACAAGACCTGCCTGATGTTCTGGAGATGTTCTGGAGATGTTCTGACCCAGTCGTTATCTAGAACATCACCTCCATCACCTTCAAGAACTGACAAGAGCCCCTTGTAGTGGTTTTAATGTTATGGCTGATCAGTGTGTTTACATGCAGGTAAAGGTATGTAACTCATCAGCCTACCCTGACCTCCACCTGACTCCATCCCCTGTCCCCTCCTCCAGGCTGCAGTCAGCGCTGTACCCAGCGCGCATTAATACGCACGTCTTTACGCGCTGCTTTTACGCAGCAACACATCTGCGCACACCTGCAGAAGACCACCCCCCCACACACACACCCCCCTCTCTTAACAGCAGCGCGCGACAGGCTGCCCAAGCGCGTGCACGACAGCAGCAACAGCCAGGTAAAACGACAGGAGGACGCACGGAGAAGCGGAGACTTACCGAGGCCAGGGAGCCAGCAGCTGCTGAGGAGACCAACTGGCCTTCACGCACGCGCTTCACATGCACACCTTACCCGGGGAGGAGCGTCATGACGTCATGACGCCGGGGACCGTGCCGTATCTCTGTGTGTGTGTGTGTGTGTGTGTGTGTGTGAGCACCTCGGCCTGTTCCAGTCCAAACGAACAGCTGTCCGTCCACATCTGTCCACGGTGTGGCGCTCCTCAGCTGGACCTGTCCTGTGAACCACCACTGTCTTCTTCTTAAGGATCCTCATTTCCATCTGTACCTCCTTCATCATCATCATCAGTATGTTTATCATGTCTGTGATTAATATATTGGATAGATTTAAAAGACCAGACCTGTGCCAAAAGTTTGTGGACACCCCTTAATGAATGCATTCAGCTACTTTAAGCTGCACCCATTGCTGACACAAATGTGCAAATGCACACACAGCTTGTCTAGTCCCTGTAGAGAAGAAGAACTGCCAATAGAATAGGACTCCATATGACCCTATTGGCTCCATGTTGCCTAATAATGCCAGGGGTGGGCTAGTAGAGAGGTATAAAGCCCCCCAGCATTGAGGAGCTGTGGAAGAACTGTGTTCTCTGGAATGATGGAGGAGGAGCTCCATCGAGTGATCATCAAACATCATGCCCTCAATGAAATTCTCACAGCCAAATTCCCCTGATTTCAGATGACAATGAATGAGCAGGCGTCCCAATACTTTTGTCCATATAGTGATATTTGCATTCTTATTTTTATCTGAAGGTATTTATTACCTCTGTATTTTTATGTGTATTTGTAAGACTGAATTATGACCGTATGACCATAAACAAACATGTAGGACTGGAGCATCTGCAGACCGGTCAGTGCTCCCATGCTGAGCATCAGAACTGGACCTCAGCGTGATGGAAGAAGGTCGGCTGGTCACACGAGTCCAGTTTCTGTTCGTTGGGTACTTTTGCACCTTTTTCCTGTAGGGGGCGCTGGAACGTCTGATTGCTAGACATGTTGAACGTGCCAGGCAAGACCATTCCACCATCAGAGGGCAGCACAACATCTACCAAAAGTGAAGGTCTAGCGCCTCTGCTGGCTGGTTGCAGTATGATGTGTAGCTCCGCCCATCTCCATACACACTTCAATAACTAAACTCCACCCATTTTAATTCTCCCTGTGCTGATACTGGCTCATTTTTTTTATTCCCCCCCTCCAGAAATCAATCAGTTTTTAACCCTGAACTCTGCTCTAGCGTAAGAAGGCGGGGCTAAGTGAAGCTCAGTGAAGGCGGTCTGAGACACTGAGGCTCGGTCTGGGAGAAGGGGGGGGGGGGTGGGGGCTGAGTCTGGCTCCGCCTCCAGTCTCTGCTGAGCAGACTCTGGTTGCAAATTTGACAACAGGGCAGACAGCGATGGCTTCATTTCTATAGAACAGAAGGGAACGGAACCGTGGCGTCCGGGTTTTCTGCAGCGATCAGGTGGTCATAATGTATTGGAACAGTGTATTAAAAAAAAAAAAAAATAATAATAATGGGCCTCGGCTACTACTCACCGTAGTCTGGGCGGATGAAGATGGACACAGGCTACAGGCTTCGTAGGTGATAAAGATAATGTTTATTGACACACATCCATCAGTGCGGCCTCCGATGCAATTTAACATGCAGTTCATCCAAGACAATCAGATAGCGCTCAGAGTTCCAGTGCTTCATTCAACTGAACACATCAAACGTAAAAATGATTTCCAAAGAGCGTGAGGAGGTATTCATGATGATCTTTGTGGCAGTTATATACACACAGAATCAGACTCTGCTTTTAGAGAGAGAGAGGGGGGGGGGGGGGGGGGGGGTTATGACTTATCGTATGTAATGATATGAGGGCTGGGAATCTCCTCAGCTCATGGCCTCCCTGGATGCACTATGTTTTGTATGTTCCTGCTCTGATTCACTTCACTGCGGTATTCCTGTCCCTGTGTGAGCGGATGCAGCCGGATTAGAGCCAGGAAAACACTAAACTGTCCGCAGGGAGTGTTTATTATTGCTCATTATATCCATCAGAACAGTGAGAGAGAGAAAGTCTGATCGCAGGTCATGCTATCAGATGCTCCCTTGCCTTTATGTGAATATCGCCAGACATTAGATGCAGATGTTTTTTGATATTTTTTTTTTTTCGGTCAACAAAGCGACTGACCGTTCTGATAAAACCACAAAGTGGATGATAAACATGCTTTTTTAGTCCTTAAAAAGGAATAGATTTACAATTTACCTTTTTTTCCATTTTCTTTTCTTTTTTTTTTAATCCCAAAGAGGAACACAAACAGATATGGCAGTAAAATCGTTATCCGTTAACGGTAAGGCACTAGGTGGGCTGAATGCTACACCAGTTTAGTCTTCTACAAATAACTTACAATTCAAACAGTGCAGTTTTACATTTGTTAACTTAATGTTTCTTTTTTTCTTCCTTTTTTTGAACCATTCGTCTAGGAATCAAAAAGGTAAGGCAATACATTACAAAAAGATAAAAAACAAACAAAAAACAACAAAAACAAACAAGATAAAACAAACAAATTACAGAAATAATAATAATAATAATAATGTACCCAAATGAACACAAAAATGGTTTCTATTTTAGTGCTCCTTAAAGCCACTCCTTGATGGTATTCCTATGGCTTGGAGAATAACAACAACAATAATAATGATAATTACTATAATAATAATAATAATATGCATAGACTGTAAATATCTTGCATGCTCCTTGAAAACATAAACAGAAATCTAATACTCAGTACCCAGAACTCTGCCCCAAACCCGATTATTGCCCAGAGCGTCCTCAGCTCCTCGGCGCCGGAGCCGTAAGGCCAACAGAAACAAATCCATCAGAGTAAAGGCATCGGGCGCACGTCATCAGTCCAAGTGGAAGAGCCGCAAAGCTACAGCGATTGTCCCCAAGAGCAAAGACCCACCCCCCCAAAAAATACTCCCTTCAGGTTCAGAAAGAGGACAGAGCTGCAATGTTGGTCCCGTAGTTGCCGCTGCAAGCTGTGGAGGATGGTCTGAGTGCCCCCTACAGGCGGAGGGGGAGAGCCTAGAAGTTTTTCAACAGAAAAACAAAAAAACAAAAAAGGAAGCACCCCACAGCCCCCCCAACCCCGATCCCTTTACCCACCAGCACTCGACTACAGCCAGGTCCTCCGTGAAATGTAGCTTTAGGGTTAATTCCATTTTTATTTCGGATTTTTTGTATTTTATTTTAAGGTTTAGTTTAGTTTTGACGAATGTGTGTTTTCTCTTTTCTTTTCAGAGTCGTAACTGAGTCCCACGCTTCAGAGAGACGGTTCAGATGGTTAGCTGGAGGGGGAAAAAAGAGCACAGAAGAGAAGCCCGGTGAAGGAGGGGTTCGATTTTCGCTCTGGAGGAAATATAAAAAACATATTCTAACAGACTGGAAGGATGTGTGCTCAATATCCCAATACTCCACATTTACTCACTCTCTAACACACTCCAAACACACACACTCGGGTATAAACACTCTGAGACTTTTATTCTACATTTATTAAATTACTTTAATAATTTAAAATAGATTTTTCTTGTTTTTTGAACATTTATAAATTTCACAACTATTCCATAAGGAATATCTCAAATATTCATGTTTTAAATTTAGATCAGAAACACACATCCGCTGTTAGAATACGCTTCTTCAGTGTTAGTTACCACATTATACACAGAGGTGAAGACACAGCACAACTCGCAGCTTACCCGCTTTTGATCTTGCATTATTAAATATGATATTACCATCATTAACAAGGTTTACCATCCCAGCAGAACACCAACGACCCCCTCGAACATTTTACAGAAGCTTTTTAAGGCAGCGTTCGTGTTTCAGCACAGATTAAACAGATCAAAATTCTCTGCATAATCAATCAGTTCATGTCTGAACAGTCAGTCAGAGTTTGGTGATAACCAAAGTTCTAGATAAGCTCCCCCAGTCAGAGCTGGAGTTCTACAGTGGAGGTTCTAGATAAGCTCCCCCAGTCAGAGCTGGAGTTCTACAGTGGAGGTTCTAGATAAGCTCCCCCAGTCAGAGCTGGGGTTCTACAGTGGAGGTTCTAGATAAGCTCCCCCAGTCAGACCTGGAGTTCTACAGTGGAGGTTCTAGATAACCTCCTCCAGTCAGAGCTGTGGTTCTACAGTGGAGGTGAAGGGCAGCAGACGTCTGAAGCTCTAATAATAAAAGCTCCTCACAGAAAGTTCTTCACCTAATGGTGATGAAGACGCTGCCTGATGCCTGAGACACTGTTCTACCAGAGTTCTGAGAAGAGCTCGGCTCTAGAACCTGCTTTTAGAACCAGATCATTAAAATGGTGGAGGGATACATGCTGCAGGGTGTAGTGCAGCTACAGAAAGTAGTCCCTAAAGAGAACTCACTATTTTACCATCATCATCTTCATCATCATCATCATCATCACTCCATATAAAACTCTGGTTGTAGCTTCACTGGTGGGTTTGGATAGGAAATCAATTATGGGCTGTATCTGTGTTGTTGTAGTCATGGCGACCGACGCCTTGTTCCATTCACCACCACTGTAAAGAGACCAGTACTGAGTCACTACTAATGGCCGCTGAACTATGCAGACAGGTCGAACCTTGTACCGCTAGCCTGCTGTAGTTAGAGCTTCAGGTCCAAATTCGTTTACAATGACTCTGTGGGACGATGATGCCAGCAGTCTTCCCGCCAGCAGGGGGTGCCACAGAGTCATTTGCAGAGGAGCCTTTTCTCTTCTGTCACACAGCCAGGCCTTAAAACACTTCTGTTCGGACCCGCCCCGCACGCCCCTGCTATGGGTGGGTAATCAGCACCCTTCCATTAAAGGGGCAGTTCCCCATAAACACTAATTTACGATCCCACCTCCCAAATGCAGTCCATCCGGCGGGCCTCGGCTGAAGGACTACATTTGGGTTGCAGGGAAAGTCTGATTTATTTATTTATTTATTTTTGTGAACCGGTGAAACACCCTATGTGAACCCAAAGGACCCCCCCCCCCTGAGAAGTCGGGAAGTGAGTGAGGGGAGTAATGTAAGTGTGACGGAGACGCTGGGGCTACGCTGGGGTCTTTGCTGTGGGAGTAAAAGCCTGGAGCTTGTGTGTGCTGTGGTCAGCAGGAGCTGGATGAAGTGTCTGCTGCATGGAGGTTGGACTGCGCCCTGCTACAACACAACACCACACAAACAGCCGTCACTACACCACCCTAATACACTAATCGCAACCCTGTCAACCATCTCATTTACATACCGCATTTACATATCTCATTTACATACCCTAGCTATGAGGCTAACTAACGTAGCTAACAAGTGATGTAATGAAAGCTGTACAATAATGTAAATCAATGTTTGTGGAAACCCCTCCTAATAAATGCACTGAACGTGAGAATGAATGCATTCTATTCTAATGAATCCTTTAAGCTGCACCCATTGCTGACACAGATGTGCAAATGCACACACAGCTTGTCTAGTCCCTGTAGAGAAGGAGTCCTGCCAATAGAATAGGACTCTCTGGAGCAGATCAACATCATGACCCTATTGGCTCCATGCTGCCTAATGCCAGGCGTGGGCTAGAGGGGTATAAAGCCCCCCAGCATTGAGGAGCTGTGGAGCAGTGGAAGAGCTGTGTGCTCTGGAGTGATGGATGGTGGTGGAGCTCCAACCAGTACTTTTAGATGGGATGAGTTTGGGAGGATGAGGTGAGGTGGGCATAATCCAACATCCTGACCTCACTAGAAACAATGAATAAGCAGGTGTCCCAATACTTTTGTCAATTTAGTATACTACTGATAAAAGAAGTGACATTTCTCTGTGTTTTAAAACGACTGGGAAATTATTACAATATTAAGTGCTACATAAGCATACATCCCACCAATTAGCATGGTGCTAACTGCATGTGTAAAGCATGTGGAGGGGTTCGGTAACCTCTAAAAGACTTGATTAAGTGGTTTCTGTCAGACAAACTGGATTAGAAGATATTAAACACTATCTTTTTTATGCACAATAATATTAATGTGAAATAAAATGTGTATTATATTTATTTATTATTTTTATATATTTATTTAGTTTTGGACCAATAGAAATGCTCTAAATTGCCAAGAATAAACTCATGCCCTCTCCTGTAAAGTGCTCTCTGGAATGATGGATGGTGGTGGAGCTCCATCCAGTACTTTTGGGATGGGTTGGAGAGTTGGGGATGATGAGGTGGAATGGATCACAAACTTCCAAATGTTAATGCACAACAATACTAATGTAAATAAAATGTGTATTATATCTAATATAATAAATAATAAGTCTAATAATTGTCTACTAAAGCAGCTGATTTTACTATAGTATGAATGGGCAGTATATCACTGCTGTCCAATGAACACTATGTATCTCCATTTTATTTATTTATATATTTATTTTAAATTTTGGACCAATAGAAATGCTCCAAATTGCCAAATGCATTTTTGCCTTCTGCTGTAAAGCCATCATTTTGGAGCTACATGTTTTTCACTGGACAGCGACGCGATATAATGTATCTATAAAAAAACTAAGATAAAGCAAAAAATTGTTCACATGGCAAAACACTGGACTGGGATGATATTATTAATAATAATAATAATAATAATAATAATAATAAATATATTCTGTCTAGAAGGATGTGTGCTCAATATCTCAATATTTTATATTTATTTACATAATACACTACTAACACACTCAGATAGAAACATATTCTGAGACGTTTAAAATGTTTTAAATCATTTAAAATATAAATTTTTCTTAAGACGTTTGAATATTTATAGATATCTAAACTATTCCATAAGGAATATCTCATTCATGTTTTGAATTTAGATCCATTAAATTTTTCAGGACACACAGAAACATAATAATAATAATAATAACAATAATAATGGATATTTATATAGTGTATATTATTGTTACTGCTGTTAGCCTCAAAGCTCCAGTGTGGAACTAAAGCAGCTGTACTGATTAAACCCTTATCCCACCCTCTCCGCCTCCTGGGCTTCTCCACTAGCTGAAGCTCATCTCACTGCCTGAATAACACACACACACACACACCTATCTTAACCTTACATCAGTTCTGGCTTCCCTGGCAGTACAGTGCAGTGTACTCAGTACGTGACCCACCTGAGAACAGCAAGTGTTTGCTAAGAAAAAAATATAGATTAATAATATTTGTATTTATATTCTAATCTAATAAAAACACACGATTAACTGCCCTAATCAATCATTTTACAGTACCGCCCTGAACTGTCCTGCTGCGTGAGAGACAGGCACAGCAGTTATCCTCAGCTCTACCGGTCCCGCCATCACTGGAGCTGATCTGATACCCATGGCACCTGACTCTCCCTCGGCCTCTGTAACACTGGTGTGTAGGTGAGGGCAGTTACCTGGACTTCCCGCTGATGTTTTTCGGGTTCTTGCGGAAGGACTGGTTGGCTACAACAGAGCGGGTGGAAATGTTGCGGGGGGACGAGCGGGAGAAGGTGGAGGGAGGGGTTTTGGGGATCTTTTTGCCCAAATGGCCGATCCACTTTTTCTGCTCATCCTGGGACAGGGCCAGCAGGAGCATGTCCCGCGCTGACGTCACGTCATAGTTAACTGCAGGGAGGAGAGAAAGAGATCAGCAGATCAATAATAATAATAATAATAATAATAATATAAATATTTATTTATATTATCTGTATCACTAATTCGATATGAACAAATATATAATTCTATATAAACAAATCAGTGATCAGTGAGTGTCTACCTGTAATTAACTCTATATAACATTAGAATAAACCCTAATAAACATAAAGTCAGTGGTCAGTGAGAGCGTCTACCTGTAATTAACTCTATATAACATTAGAATAAACCCTAATAAACATAAAGTCAGTGGTCAGTGAGAGCGTCTACCTGTAATTAACTCTATATAACATTAGAATAAACCCAAATAAACATAAAGTCAGTGGTCAGTGAGAGTGTCTACCTGTAATTAACTCTATATAACATTAGAATAAACCCAAATAAACAAAGTCAGTGGTCAGTGAGTGTCTACCTGTAATTAACTCTATATAACATTAGAATAAACCCAAATAAACATAAAGTCAGTGATCAGTGAGAGTGTCTACCTGTAATTAACTCTATATAACATTAGAATAAACCCAAATAAACATAAAGTCAGTGGTCAGTGAGAGTGTCTACCTGTAATTAACTCTATATAACATTAGAATAAACCCAAATAAACATAAAGTCAGTGGTCAGTGAGAGTGTCTACCTGTAATTAACTCTATATAACATTAGAATAAACCCAAATACACAAAATCAGTGGTCAGTGAGTATCTACCTGTAATTAACTCTATATAACATTAGAATAAACCCAAATACACAAAATCAGTGGTCAGTGAGAGTGTCTACCTGTAATTAACTCTATATAACATTAGAATAAACCCAAATAAACATAAAGTCAGTGGTCAGTGAGAGTGTCTACCTGTAATTAACTCTATATAACATTAGAATAAACCCAAATAAACAGAAAGTCAGTGGTCAGTGAGAGTGTCTACCTGTAATTAACTCTATATAACATTAGAATAAACCCAAATAAACATAAAGTCAGTGGTCAGTGAGAGCGTCTACCTGTAATTAACTCTATATAACATTAGAATAAACCCAAATAAACATAAAGTCAGTGGTCAGTGAGAGTGTCTACCTGTAATTAACTCTATATAACATTAGAACTGCTAAAACTCTCAGCACTTCAGAATTAAAATGAAAGTAATGTGGTGTTCGGTATCTGACCTTTGCAGGGCGCGATGACGTCCTCCTTCCTGTCCAGGTGGTCTTTGTGGCACTTAACATGGCAGCGGCGGCACTCCAGCGCCGGCGGGGGTTTGAAGACGTGCCACAGCGGTTTGGCACAGGCCTCGCAGTTGGAGGGGAAGTGGTAGAGCGTGGGGATGAACTCGTGACCTTTATGGGGCAGGCAGTTCTTATCGCCCTGAGGGACGGCCTCCAGGTCCGCCTCCTTCCTACACTCGCCCTCGTTGGCATAAAGGATCTGCAGGAGGAAACACGACAGTCTCTCATGGTTGGTTTGGGATTCATCAGCAGCTGGGGGGTCACTATTCCACAATGTGAAGCTCTTCAGTCTTTTTGACTGAGCGCGTCCGCTTAGTGCACCTCTCTTGATGCAGCGGTGGCAGACAGAGCTATGAAAACAGTCGTCGCCGAGCTGTCGGCTGTTCTCAGAGCAGATACAGGTCAGATACAGGTCACTTACATATATGAATATGTGTGAATATATAAATGTGAACCGCCAAGATGGCCAAACCCGATCTGAGCAAATAATTAGAATGGATTAATGAGGCTTGTAACGTCAACATAGCCTATGTAGCAGCTTCAGCATCATGCTGATGCTCCACTGACTGCACTATGGAGGTTTGGTGGTGGAGCTGCAGGAGGAGAACCTCTCTCCAGAACTGCTGCTGTGTAACGCTGCAGAACCCATAGAGTCATATTAGTGTAAAATCCTGTAGTGTTACTCTACCACCTCAGCCCACATGCTGCTCCACCTTCAGATCAAGCTTCTGCAGCTCTCACACTGTCCAGAAATGCACGTGTACAGCTGTCCATGAGGGGGCGCTCAAACGTGATTTGTATTTACAGCAGTGGAGTAAAAGTGAATCATACTTCCCAACAGCTGGGGGACCCCAAAAACAATCCGTCTGCTACGTCAGACAGGAAACGAGACGGCGACTGAGACTGTGTGTGTGTGTGTGTGTGTATATATATATATATATATATATATATATATATATATATATATATATATATATATATATATATATATATATATATATAAAATTCTGATTAACAGCAAACCTGAAATATTCTGGGGATTTCGTCTGTTTCAGCACGGTACACGTCGCCTTGTGTTACTGGACGCACATGGAAGAGTTTGCTGGAAAACAGGGAGGAAGAAAAAAAAAAAAACCAAAAAGATGAAAATGAATTACAAGAAATACCTGTGTTTAAAAATGAATAATAAATAAATAAACAGATAAATAAACAGCATCATCTTCAGACAGTAGCCCAGGATGAAAGACTCCTTATTATGACATAACACAAAGAGTTAGTTTCCATGTATGGACACTGTGAACTATATGGTCTGTATACATACACACAGCATGGACAGTATAGACTATATGGACAGTGTGGCCGATATGGACAGTTTGGAGCATATTGTTAGTACAGACAGCATGGACACTGGACTACAGGGACAGTATGGGCAGTTTAGACTGTACTGGCTGCATGGACACTGGACTACAGGGACAGAATGGGCAGTTTAGACTGTATTGGCTGCATGGACACTGGACTCCAGGGACAGTTTCGACTGTACTGGCTGCACGGACACTGGACTCCAGGGACAGTTTCGACTGTACTGGCTGCACGGACACTGGACTCCAGGGACAGTTTCGACTGTACTGGCTGTACGGACTGTATGGAGAGCACATATAGTGGGTCTGTAAGTAAGGGTCCAGCTGAAAAGGTGGGTAACTCACTCAATGTCCAGCACCATGGAGGGATTGGACTGCTCCTTGTCCTGCTCATCATTATAGAACAGGATCTTCTTACTGCTCACCACAACATACTGACGAAGAGAGAGAGAGAGAGAGAGAGAGAGAGAGAGAGAGAGAGAGACACACACAGTTAATAAAAGGACACAGGAGAGCTGCACAAACATCATGACAACAACATCTCATGTAGCGAACGCTGGATCGTCACTGTCCAGTGAAAAACACGTATCTCCAAAATGGTGACTTTACAGGAGGAGTAAAATGCCCTTAGCTTTGAAATAAGAGTTTATTCCCAGTAGCTTAGAGCATTCCTATTGGTCCATTTCTCCAGGTCCATTATTTATACAGTGCACAGAAGCAGCTACAGGGTTCAAAACCATGGAGAAAAAAAAAATGGAGATACATGTTTTTGTTATTGGACAGCAGTGATGCAGTCTATACAGAATAAACCCAGGAGCGCATCCTACTGACCCAGGCTACCTTTACCTTTTAATGGCTTTAAAGGCTTGTTGTCTAATCGAGAATTGACCATTTTAACATAGAGTAAAATGCAGCGAATTAAATAATAATAATAATAAAAATAATAATTTCTAATAAATAAATAAATACAATTAATTAAATAATAAAAAACATAAAAATATATAAAATACAAAAACAAAATACATGAATGAATTAGTCTATTTAGTTAATTGGCTAATTACCCAACCCACTCATTAGTATGTTCTCCCAATTACATGTAATGCTCCCAACACTGGTGGGTAGGGTGAGGACTGCCATCCCCAACCAGCCACCGCCTCTTTTCCAACATCCACTTTATGCAACATCACTGAGCTCAGAGCAAAGCCCTGGATACCCAGCTCTAATACATCAGCTAGCAGACGATGATGTGATGTGGGGAGAGAGAGCGAGCCATCGTTGTGCTCTTTCAGACTCCGGCTGCTGATGGCAGCGATATTAGCCTGGTCTAGTATATGTGTATATGTGGTGTGTGACGGAAGAGCCTCACCTGTTTCTTCCAGCCGTATCTCTTAATGTTGGCTCTGTTCGGGATGGACAGCCAGCCTTCCAGTCTCGATTCTGTGGGCGGATCAGAGAAAACGGCTCAAACCCAGCACGCCGAGCCCTGCTCCATCTCTACAGTGAGCATGCAGTGAAGAACTCAACCAGGCTGGGGACGTCTCTAAACATCTCAAAACCACCCTCAAACCATAAAGAAGCCGTCAGAATCACGTCCAGCAGCCGCATGCCAGCCGGTCACACGTTCACACACCTTCCACGGGTCAGGGAGTCGCAGCAGAGTCCTCTCAAGCTGTTTAGGGCCGGCCGGTTAGACACAGACCATTGCGTAGACAGGTGCGGGACGTCTAGGCTACTGGCTGACTGAATCGGCCGCTCTGGTCAGTACTGGTACTGTGAGTTGGTTTAATATCACAGGTGAAGAATCAGAGTTCAGCATGAGTTCAGCTCTAAAGCTACATTAGTCTGGTGATTCTGGCAGGTCTGATTCAGCTGCCTCTGAACTTGAACCTAAACCCAAACCCTTAACCCTAATCCCAACACTAAACCATAAACTTTAACCTAAACCCAAACCCTTAACCCTAACCCCAACACTAAACCATAAACTTTAACCTAAACCCTTAACCCTAACCCCAACACTAAACCATAAACTTTAACCTAAACCCTTAACCCTAACCCCAACACTAAACCATAAACTTTAACCTAAACCCTTAACCCTAACCCCAACACTAAACCATAAACTTTAACCTAAACCCAAACCCTTAACCCTAACCCCAACACAAAACCATAAACTTTAACCCAAACCCTTAACCCTAACCCCAACACTAAACCATAAACTTTAACCTAAACCCAAACCCTTAACCCTAACCCCAACACAAAACCATAAACTTTAACCTAAACCCTTAACCCTAACCCCAACACTAAACCATAAACTTTAACCTAAACCCAAACCCTTAACCCTAACCCCAACACAAAACCATAAACTTTAACCTAAACCCTTAACCCTAACCCCAAACCATAAACTTTAACCTAAACCCTTAACCCTAACCCCAACACTAAACCATAAACTTTAACCTAAACCCTTAACCCTAACCCCAACACTAAACCATAAACTTTAACCTAAACCCAAACCCTTAACCCTAACCCCAACACAAAACCATAAACTTTAACCCAAACCCTTAACCCTAACCCCAACACTAAACCATAAACTTTAACCTAAACCCTTAACCCTAACCCCAACACTAAACCATAAACTTTAACCTAAACCCTTAACCCTAACCCCAACACTAAACCATAAACTTTAACCTAAACCCAAACCGATAACCCTAACCCCAACACAAAACCATAAACTTTAACCTAAACCCTTAACCCTAACCCCAACACTAAACCATAAACTTTAACCTAAACCCTTAACCCTAACCCCAACACTAAACCATAAACTTTAACCTAAACCCAAACCCTTAACCCTAACCCCAACACAAAACCATAAACTTTAACCCAAACCCTTAACCCTAACCCCAACACTAAACCATAAACTTTAACCTAAACCCTTAACCCTAACCCCAACACTAAACCATAAACTTTAACCTAAACCATTAACCCTAACCCCAACACTAAACCATAAACTTTAACCTAAACCCAAACCGATAACCCTAACCCCAACACAAAACCATAAACTTTAACCTAAACCCTTAACCCTAACCCCAACACTAAACCATAAACTTTATCCTAAACCCAAACCCTTAACCCTAACCCCAACACTAAACCATAAACTTTAACCTAAACCCAAACCCTTAACCCTAACCCCAACACTAAACCATAAACTTTAACCTAAACCCAAACCCTTAACCCTAACCCCAACACAAAACCATAAACTTTAACCCAAACCCTTAACCCTAACCCCAACACTAAACCATAAACTTTAACCTAAACCCAAACCGATAACCCTAACCCCAACACTAAACCATAAACTTTAACCTAAACCCAAACCGATAACCCTAACCCCAACACTAAACCATAAACTTTAACCTAAACCCTTAACCCTAACCCCAACACTAAACCATAAACTTTAACCTAAACCCAAACCCTTAACCCTAACCCCAACACAAAACCATAAACTTTAACCTAAACCCTTAACCCTAACCCCAACACTAAACCATAAACTTTATCCTAAACCCAAACCCTTAACCCTAACCCCAACACTAAACCATAAACTTTAACCTAAACCCAAACCCTTAACCCTAACCCCAACACTAAACCATAAACTTTAACCTAAACCCTTAACCCTAACCCCAACACTAAACCATAAACTTTAACCTAAACCCTTAACCCTAACCCCAACACTAAACCATAAACTTTAACCTAAACCCAAACCCTTAACCCTAACCCCAACACTAAACCATAAACTTTAACTTAAACCCAAACTTTCAGCTTAAACCCAAACGTTCAACCTAAACCCTAAACCTTAACCTCAACTCTAACCCTTACCCTAAACCCTAACCCTTAACTTAAACCCAAACGCTCAACCTAAACCCTAAACCTTAACCTCAACTCTAACCCTTACCCTAAACGTTCAACCTAAACCCTAACCCTTAACCTAACTGTAACCCTAACCCATAACTCAACCATAAACCTAACCCCTAACCCTCCTGAGGGGCGGGTCAGCCTGACTGAGACTCCGGCTCTGGACCGTGGGCTTATTGGGACGAGGTAAGGTGTTCCCGGACTGAGAGCATGCTGTGATGAACCAATCAGAGCTACGCTGAGAGGTGATAGGACGATTACAGGAGTGCAAGGAGGGGCTGCAGTGTGCTACTCATTCAGTGGTGACCATGCAGACGGCACTGAGGTGGTCTGTGTAAGGGGGCAAAGTGTCTCTAAACACCTCTGAAAAAGACCCTCAGAGTGGAGGTTAGTCAGCAGAGTCCAAAATCCAACACTAATCACCAAAACCACGCCTGAGTGACCAAATACTAAACACGAGCATTCAGTAGTTTTATATACACACACATATATATATACATATAATGAAAATAAATCATTGTTTTTTAATTAATTAACCTGATTTTATTGTTATTTATCAATATTAAATAAAACGTATTGTGAATTTATTGTGAAGAGACTCCTTTCACTCTGAGGAGCTTCTTTCAGGGGCAACCGAGACAAACACAAGATGCTCTCTCACAAAAACCAAAGATGGAAAAACAAAGATGAAAATAAACACACAGATCTGTGCAAAAGTCATAAACTCTATATAACATTAGAATAAACCCAAATAAAGTCAGTGAGAGTGTCTACCTGTAATTAACTCTATATAACATTAGAATAAACCGTAATAATCATAAAGTCAGTGGTCAATGAGTGTCTATCTGTAATTAACTCTATATAACATTAGAATAAACCGTAATAATCATAAAGTCAGTGGTCAATGAGTGTCTATCTGTAATTAACTCTATATAACATTAGAATAAACCCAAATAATCATAAAGTCAGTGGTCAGGGTGTGCTGTTGGTCAGTGTGGTTAGCTGGTCAGATATCAGGCCTCTGCACAGAGCTGTGAGTGAAAAAGGGAAGCAGAGAGCACAAAGCAGGCATGAAGGGGAAGGAACCTGCAGGTTACTCACAGAGGGGAAAGAACAGTGGATACAAAGAGAAGGAGAGAACCGACTGGACACCAGAGGGAAGAAGATGAGAGAGAGGATTTTAACCACACACTCTCGCCCACACACACACACACACACACACACACACACACACACACACTCGCCCACACACACACACTTTACCAGAACTCCACCAACAGAACAGGTGGCAAGAAGATTATACCTACCGCTGATTGAGATCCGGCCATTCATCAGTACTGACCCTTAGCCCTGATCCTTCAGGGTTCATTTACTGTGCTGGTATTTGCTCCTCTGTTTATTATTCTGAAGTTTAGTTTTCTTGTAAGCCACAAAATTGCAGCCCAGACAGTCAGAAAACTATGAGCTCACGGCTGCTTTTAGTTCATTTGCGCCATCACATCTAATACATACACACTGCCCCTTACTTTAAAACACTGTACATTTTACACTGCAGCAATGAACTCAATGCAATACTTCTGATGACTGATTAAAAACATGATTATCATTTTTATCAATACATAATCTACTCACTTAATCTGTTATTTATGCATTTATTGCTAGATTAAATGGAAATTGTAGGTTTGAGATATTCAAAGGAAACCATACTCAAAATGCAATGCTGTTATAGTTGTTACACTATTTATATTTTAATTTTATGAACTTAATCAATGAATTGAAATGTATTTAATTAGAATGATATTATATTATTGTACTTAAATTAGATTTAAATTGAGCTCATAATGAAATAATCCTCTTCTACAGACACTCATATGGACTGAAAGTAACTGCCGCTACAGCCAGTGATAACGGAGTCTAAAGGGTTAACGTGAACAGTGTCTTATCTAATACGTGTGCTGCGTAACTCCTGGGTCACATCCGACCCACTTCCACACATGAAGGGTCAGAGCGGCTCTTGAAAAAGTACATTAAATTAAAGTTAAACCTTTAATTTAATTTAAAACCAATGTACCGCTTCAGGAGAGGAAAGGTTGCCATGGAAACCGTGAGCCTGGCCTAAAAAAAACGCCGGCGTAAGATCTGGGTTTGGTGCCACAAACATATGACATTTTTGAAAATCCTCTAGAAAATTGTACAATTACCCCCCACTCAGTTTTAGAGTTGATTGCATCCGTTTAGATTCATATTTCCAAAGATTTTCTTATGAATAAAAACATCTGTGACCACAAGCACCAAACTCTGCATGGAAAACTTCATTCATTCAGATCATCAATTCAGGACAAAATAAATATTCAGTTTATTTATGAGTGAAGGGAACCCAGACCCTGGAGGAGAACCCCACCGAGAGGAGAGCATGTGGAGATGAGAATCAGCAGCTAAAATACAGAAACGTACTTTTAGCTGAGATGTAAGAGACACAGAGATGAGTGGGGAAATGAACCAATCACAGCAGCTCCCCAAAACAGAGCTCATCATAGAGCGGAGATCAGATATCATTACATTATTAGGGATTATTAATGCCTTATCTGGGTATGTATGGAGGAGGTGTGACCAGTGTTCCTGCCAGTTAATAAACTTGGCTTTATTATTAGATACGCCTGGTCCATGAATCTATACTTTTTGGCCATTTTATCAGAAACACCAATCTACCAATGACTTTGTGCTAGTTTCAGATGGTGCGAGGTGGACTTTGATGGTGGAAGTGGGTGACCAGCTTGGTTCTTGATCAATAAATGTTCATAACTCAGAAGCAGACTAACCTACAGACATAGCATCTAATCCGCATGACCCCCCGACCCATCATCAATTATTCAGCTCATCTTCCATATAAGAAGAGAAAAGAGAAGGGAGGGGCTGCTCGCTCCTCTTCAGTCTCACAGACTTCCAATTTCAGAATAAAAGTCCTGAGCCCGGACAGCACTGAGCCGAGGTCCAGCACAGTTATTATATTTATATTTTAGTGACCAATAATCAGAAATTGAGTTTATCAAGTCTCTCCCCGATGGTCAGGTATAGGATTTATTAATTCAACATGGTAGCAGGTATCAGGTTTTGGTCGATACGCAAAGTTTACGTATCAGTATCTGATAATTTCACTCTTCATTTCCAAATTTAACACAAAAACAATATAAATAAGAAAGTAAAAATAAATAAATAAATAAATAAAATAAAATAAATAAGAAAAAAAAATGGCCCAAACTTAGGCCCAGACTTCCACCATGGACATACCCACACTTAAAGCCACAGGAAGGGTGGGTGTTTTTGAAAAAATGGCCAGTGTAGACCTGTTTGTGAGCCTGGATGTGTGTGACAGCAGAGTGTGTGTGTATGTGTGTGTACCTGCGATGTTGCTGTCCGTCTCGTCGGGCTGTAGGCTGGTAACACTGGAGTTGTCCATGCGCAGCTGCAGGTCGTTCAGCTTCTCCCTCAGCTGCTCGATGTCGCTCTCTTTGCTGTCCAGCTGCATCTGCAGCTCGTTGCGGTACGTGCTCTCCTCCACCAGTTGCTGCAAGACCACCCAAACAACAAACTCACTATTGCACACCTGAACCTTCTATGACTTCCGACACAGGACCCGACACAGGACCCGACACAGGACCCGACACAGGACCCGACACAGGACCCGACACAGGACCCGACACAGGACCCGACACAGGACCCGACACAGGACCCGCTACTTCCCCCAAAAACAAGGGTATTAAAAAAAGCTTTTGCCGGAGTAACTGTCTCTACTGTCCAAGAAAGCAGAAGAAGGAGGCTTTCTACTAGATTTTGGAGGAGCATTGCTGTGAGGATTAGATTGCATTTAGCAACAAGGGCGTTGGTGAGGTCAGGATGTTGGATGATGACCATCACCCCACCTCATCATCCCCAACACATCCCGAAAGCACTGGATGGAGCTCCACCACCATCATTCCAGAGAACACAGTTCTTCCACTGCTCCACAGCTCAATGCTGGGGGGCTTTACACCCCTCTACTAGCCCACGCCTGGTATTATTAGGCAGCATGGAGCCAATAGGTTTATTAGGTGTATCTGCTCCAGAGAGTCCTATTCTATTGGCTATAGTACTTCTCAACAGGGACTAGACAAGCTGTGTCACCAAAGGGGTGTCCACAAATATTTGGACACGCAGTGCATGCTATAAGATGTACTGTGATTTATTATTTATGTAAAGGTCACAGTGATAAAACGTAAAGTGAGGTGCCAGCACCCACCGCCTGCATCTCATTAAGCTCCTTTTGGTATTTGATGGCCATGTGGTTGAACTTCTCCTTCTCCTGGTTGAGCTCCAGCTGCAACTTGCGGTTCTCCTTCTCCTTCTTCCTCAGATCTGTGGTGCTGCCGCGGTTCTTCCGGTCCAGCTTCATGTCCTTCCGGTTCATGATTTCAGCCAGCTTATTCACCGCCTGCAGGACGAGAAGGAAACGGCAGTTCACTTCACAGCAACCGGGCCGGTCTCCAGTCCCCCCCATCTACTGTTTAGAACCCCACCCATCACACAACGCTCCCAGTGCTGGGACGGTGAAGGCCATGCTGAGGCCACAGTGAGTCTTTACAAAGGCAAGGATAGGAAAGCACAGTCCAGGCTGGGCGATCTTCTCAGACTTACCTGCGTCTTCAGAGTTCGCTCTGTGTTGAGGATCTTCTCATAATTGGCCTTGATGGAGTTTGAAAGTTCTTCCTTTTGGGCT
Source organism: Salminus brasiliensis (assembly GCF_030463535.1). Taxonomy (NCBI): domain Eukaryota; kingdom Metazoa; phylum Chordata; class Actinopteri; order Characiformes; family Bryconidae; genus Salminus; species Salminus brasiliensis. The sequence goes on from NC_132886.1 coordinate 2,617,116, forward strand.
CCAAACTCTGCCAAGAAAGGAGGAAAGCAGGGTCAGGAGGAGCAGAGCTGAACCTGCTCTACCTGAGAGAGGCTACAGGAAAAGCAGCTTCTCCAAGAATTACGAATATAAGAGTTTCTGCAGTGAAGTTCTTTCACAGGGTGTTATCTGACAGGGTCCCGAATCACATAACCGTACACTGAGCATACGGATGACCGTTACTGCTGATATGGGTGGTGCACTACCTGTATATACTATTTATTTGTATAGATAGTATGGGAGTGTGTAAGTGAGGTTAGAAAATATATACTATGTATATTATGTATTTATGATTTTTATACACACACACACACACACACCATAATATGATACGCTGTGCATTATTGTATTGCTTCTCAAAATCAGTATTGATTATTAATGAATAGTGCAGAGGTAAAGGTTGGTGTCAGACAGAGGTTCATTTAGTGTTGTGTTTAAACCCCAACCACTAGATGGCAATGTCTGATTTTTTTTTTCTTGTTTTGTTTTACTATGTCAGTTTTCCTAAAATGTAATATATATATATATATATATATATATATATATATATATATATATATATCACCATGCTTATAGTATCGCAATATATACAATATATTGAATCATAACCTCTGTATCGTTATGATACATATCGGAAATACACAGTCATAGCAGAATGTATATACGAATTTAATATATATATATATATACATATGAAAATAAATATGAAATATTTTATATATTTTATAAACAAAAAACAATTATATATATATATATATATATATATATATATATATATATATATATATATATATATGATCACATCACAATATTTAAAGGCATTTTCACAACAAACAATATTTATCACAGCACACACGATTGCAGAAAAGATCAGTAGCAGCAGATTCTTAAATTGGCCTCTATGTGTAAATATTCTTCTAAAAAAAATTTGTGATTTTTATTTCAAATGTGCTGCACTTCATTCAGACTAATCACACTGCAGCTGATCAGAGTTCCTTACGCACTGGTGATATCCTCAATATGCTGAAACACAATTTATTAAAATACCATAAAATATCGGACCGCCCGTCCCCAACAGAACGCCTGATATCCAAGCTTTGCTGAGACTCTATATCAGAGTCAGAAGACCTGGTTCTGGCCTCTATCACACTGAAAACAGTGCTGTCTGAAGACCTCCTGGACAGAAAACACCTTTGCTGCAGCACCTATAAGCGATCTGCAGATCTTCTGGAGCATGTGCTGGAAGATCCTACCTTTCTCTTGAGACTGAAGCTTCTCATCTAGCTCGGCTTTCTCCCTGCTGAGGTTCTCCACGTCTTTGGTAAGGGTTTTGTTGGAATCCTCCAGCTGAGCAAAAGACATCAGAAATGATTATCAAGTTATTTATATTTCCTTAAATAGACGACTGGGTCAGAACATCTCCCAGCAGTGGGCGCAGGGGCAGTGGTGGCTCAGCGGTTAGAGCTCCGGGCTAATGGCTGTGGTCTGAGCTTAAAGGACTTGCTCAAAGGACCTGCAGCTGAAGTTAATCTGTTAATCTAACGTTTTAGATCCAATTAAAAATGCGATAAGATTTATAAACAAAGCAAAACTATTTGATTATAAAAGGGGAGAGTGTGTGTGTGTGTGTGTGTGTGAGACAGACCCGTGCTATAGTAGACTCTCTCTCAGAGAGCTCCTGTTTGTGTCGAGCTGAACTCTTCTTGCTCTCTTGGCTGAGCTCAAAGTACTGCTCCTCCTGTAGCGCTCGGGCTAACTGCTCAGATTCAGCCTTCGTCACCGTCAGATCCAGCTGCGCCATCAGAGAATCCCTACACACACACACACACACACACACAGTTGTATGTTAATCACATTTGGTACTATAGCATACAAAGTACGTTTGTGTCTCCAAAAGCGTAGGGGGCGCTCTGTAATGCTCTATAATGTTCATATGATCCACATGCTCATTCTGACAGACTGTAATACACTACAGGAAGCGTAGGGGGCGCTCTGTAATGCTCTATAATGTTCATATGATCCACATGCTCATTCTGACAGACTGTAATACACTACAGGAAGCGTAGGGGGCGCTCTGTAATGCTCTATAATGTTCATATGATCCACACGCTCATTCTGACAGACTGTAATACACTACAGGAAGCGTAGGGGGCGCTCTATAATGCTCTATAATGTTCATATGATCCACACGCTCATTCTGACAGACTGTAATACACTACAGGAAGCGTAGGGGGCGCTCTATAATGCTCTATAATGTTCATATGATCCACACGCTCATTCTGACAGACTGTAATACACTACAGGAAGGCTCCTCACCTTTCAGCGTGCATCTCCTGCACTTTTTTCTGCGTCTCCTGCACCAGCCGGTTCCTCTCCTCCAGCTCCTCCTTCAGCTCCTTCACCTGAGTTTTGTACAGCGTCTGAAACACACACACACTTTCATCAACTAAATCTGCCAAACCAGGCAAGTAGTGAACACATTAGGAGCATTTTATTAGGTACGCCTTACAGAGAAATACTGCTCAGCCTCCAGTTGGTCCTGCAGCTCCCTCATCTGACCCTCATTCCCTCTGTACTGCCTGCAAAGAGAACATCAGAACAACACACTCAGTAGTCTTACACACACTCACTCACTCACACACCATTTCTGTCAGCCTTGTTAGTCCCACTCCATACTTAAGAAAGTGGAGGAGGTTCTCAATCACTGTGTTCATCATTAGAACATCTCCAAAGTTCTCCTCTCTCATGGAGTCTAGTATTATTTAGAGTTCTCCTCAGATCAACACCTGGTTTGGTGGTAAATCAGGGCTTAATGATGGTAAATCAGGTGAGCTGCTGCTGCTGCTGCTGCTGATGGAGTTGATTGAACACATCCTCCACGCTGTGCTGGCTGGACTGGGGGCGTCCAGGAGAACCCTGGAGGAACCGAGCTCTGTTCTTCAGACTAGCTCACCGACAAGATCTCACTACTTTCTTTCTTCAGAATGAGAAGCTCTTGTTTCTCCTTTTTACTGGATTTATGTTCAGCTGCTTTATCTGTTCTGAAGAGATCTGGATCTTCTACAGTAGAAACCCTCTCACTGCTGAGAGACGTGGGTTAGAGTGATGAAATCAGCTCAGACAAAAACTCTCCTCAATTCAGCAAGAAATTCCCCCTCAGCCACCAGGATCTGCAGGACTGCCAAATAATCAATAATCAAATTGGATTTAGACGAGTGAGAGCATTACTGATAAACTGCTGAACGGCAGTGAACGCACTGCAGTTTCCTTGCCTACGTTCATCGAGTCCTAGCTGGCTGTGCTCCGTCAGCGTGTGAACCTGGCGGAGGAAAGCGCTGAGTAAAGGCTGGCTGGTTGTATTGAGCCTGTAAGCAGCCTGCGGGGATTATCCTGCAGTGGGTGGAGTCAGGGTGGAGGATAATCTGTGAGCTGTGTGAGTAAACAGTGCTCCTCAGCAGCCACTCCTACAATTACAGCCTGAAACAGGCCAGCGGAGGAAACAGCAGCGCCGAGGCGGAGGAGAGCAGGAGGTACAGCTGCTGTGTGGATTTTTATGTGGGAAAATCTAGTCTGGTCTAATCTGACCTGGTCTAGTCTGGTCTGATCTAGTCTGGTCTGATCTAGTCTGGTCGAGTCTAGTCTGGTCGAGTCTAGTCTGGTCGAGTCTAGTCTGGTCGAGTCTAGTCTGATCTGGTCGAGTCTAGTCTGATCTGGTCGAGTCTAGTCTGATCTGGTCTAATCTAGTCTGATCTGGTCGAGTCTAGTCTGATCTGGTCTAATCTAGTCTGATCTGGTCACACTGGGAGCTCATTTTAGTGGCAGGACTAACGGAGGAAGGGTCCAAGCATCCAGACGGGGTCCAGACCTGAGACCTGCTCTAGACCTGAGACCTGCTCTAGACCTGAGACCTGCTCTAGACCTGCTCTCAGTGATTTTACTGTTCCTGGAGCAACACAACAGAAACCACACTGACATTTCCAGAACCGAATAGACTAATTACTGCTGACCAGCACACACACACACACACAGACACACACACAGACACACACACAGACACACACACAGACACACACACAGACACACACACAGACACACACACAGACGTTGTGGACTCGTACTTGGTGAGCTGTGCGAGCTGGAACTCAAGTGAGCGCTTGTTCTCGAGGGTCGTGTTGATCTCCTGCTTCAGCTGCTTCTCCAGACCCCTTAGCCTCTCCGCCTCCGAGGTCCAGTTCTTCAGGTCCGTCTGAGCCACAGCCCGCTTACTGCACTCCTGCTCCAGCTGCACCCGCAGAACCTTCACCTGCGCACACACACACAGGACATCAGTAAAGGTCTGGCAGCTAAGATGTTAGCCTTTTTAGACTATTACAGGAAGCTGAGGCAGACTATCGGCACCCACTAAACAAGAGAAGTGGAAAAATGAGCAGCAGGAGGACGGGAGGACAGAAGGACGGGAGGAGTATTTCAGTGAAATACTGCTGTCCTCCTGTCCTCCCGCTGACCACTGTTTAACCACTGTTTAACTCTCGCTGACCTGCCTCAACTTCCTGTATATGGTCAGAAAGGCTGAAACATCAAAAGCAGGTTTTTCACACTGAAAACCAACCTGACCATCAGTCTGATCTGTGGTCCACTTTTCAGTTCGGACCGTTCGGTTCGGACCAAACTGAAAGGTCTGAAGGTTCGCATCAGACCTTTACAGAGCAGTGACCTCCTCTACTGTGAAAGACTTGACCTTTCTCACTGTAGCTGAACTGTGTGTGTTTACCTCTTCCTCCAGCCTCTCCTTCTGCTTCATGAGCTGCTCCATCTTCTGCACCGACTGCTTCAGGTCAAACTCCAGCATGGAGCACTGCTTCTCCACCTCCACCACCCGGCTCTCCGCTCGCAACCGCAACACACTCTCCTCAGACACCTTCTGCTCCACCGCTACACACACACACACACACACACACACACACACACACACACACTCACTATTTTCACTTTCCCTAGTGATGCCACAGCCCTCCATGGCCAGGGGATCACCCGCCCATCAACACTATACACGTCAGCTAACATAGCACAACTGGCAGTCAGGGTTTCCTCCGTTTGCTAATTAAAACAGACCTATTAAGCATCTTATTTTAACTCTATTCTATTAAATATTACATCATTATTGCAATTATTGAATTTTATTACTGTGCCATTGCTGCTGGCTGCTAAATTTCCATAGGGATCGATAATGTCTGTCTCTCTGTCTGTATCTATGTATCTATCTATATATGATGCTTTTATTTAATTACTTAATTAATGAATGTAGTACATAGCAAGCATGTTCTCCAATATAGGCATATATATATATATATATATATATATATATATATATATATATATATATATCTCCCCACAGAATGTATACACACACACACGTGTATATATGTATGTATATAAACATGTGTATATATATATATATATATATATATATATATATATATATATATATATATATAAATAATATTTCATATATAATTTAATTATTTCTTGATTATCATAAGTACCAATACATGCATATATATATATATATATATATATATATATATATATATATATATATATATATATATATATATATATTTTTTTTTTTTTTTTTTTATTATTATTATTTATTTTTTTTTTTTTTGGACAATGTTTTTCAGAGGACAACAACAGTGCCGTTGATCGGCCGTGCTACTGATCGTTCGTATACGTACAGGAAGAAAGCTCAAGCTCTTTGAAGTGACCCGCTATCAGCTAGAAAACACGATATACGAAGCCCAAACTAGCTACACTAACGAAAGCTGCTTGCCTCCTGTAGACCCTCCTTACCCAACCCCCCCACCCCGACCGGCCACCACCACCACCACCACCACCCGGATTCATTAGTAATGAGAGCCACCCTACCATGTAAAGCCCCCACACAGACGTACCGTGCATGGCAGCTGACTTGGCCTCCTCAATGGACTCGTATTTGTCCGTAAGCTGCGCTCGACTGACCCGGTGCTCCGTCATCTCCTGATCCAAACGCTGCTGCAGGATCTTCAGCTTATAGTTCAGATCAATCTCCAGACCGTTCTTCTCCTGAAGACAGACACGTGGTGCAAAATAAGCCAACGGTCCAACTTCGCAAAATTGTGCCTCCAATGCCCCAAACCCACAAACCAAAATACAAAACCCCACAGCCCATATCTCACAAGACTGCTACTGCACACCACCCCTGCTCTGGCTGCCCTGTATTGTGCATCATTCAGAAAGCAGTCCAGGCTGAAACACTCCTTATAACTTCAGTGGGAGGGGCTAAACTGCTGTAGTCTGAATAGAAGACTGTAGGTAAATATACCGGGGTTTTTTTGTGACCTCAAAAACTGCTGTATTACATTCTGGAGAACCTGTTGTGGATTTAGGAGACCTTGACTTATAAACCTGGTGCTATCTCCAGTTTTGAGGTCCATATTTTCTATATATTTAAAATTATTCAGGTTAAAAACCTAAATATATATTTTCTGAGCCCAGTTGACGGCGCTCATTCTCGGCCTAGGAGAAAATTCACACCCTTTATAAAATGTCCAAAAGTACATGGACACCAGTAGGTTCGCCCCACAGTCCCGTGAGTGCTTCTTCTTTGAGATTAGAGAAGCTGTGCACGGCATGAATCACAAATCAGTGCACCTTAAACTCAGTAGAAGGGCTGTCTGAATACTTTTGGACGTGGGTGTTTGTGTGCCTGCAGGTACAGCCTGACTGGTCAGCTCACCTTCTCCAGGCTGTTGCTCCTGTCTTGGGCCTGCTTCCTCTCCGCCTCCACTTTAGATAAACTCTGCTTCAGGTTCCTATTGTCCTCCTGCAGCCCCGTGATACGAGCTGCAAAACAAACACGGCACACACACACACACACACATTTACACAGTCATGCAAAAGTTTGGGCGTCTCTAGTTGAAGACATAGTTTATGCACACCTTAATACGTAGCTTTTACGTCATTTTCTCTGTTAAATTCAGTAAATAAACACAAACTGATTTTAAAAAGTGCAGAAAAATCTCATATTTACGTTTCCTGTAAAAGATTTGTTCACTTATTTACATATAATTTGACCAGGGGTGCTCAAACCTTTGCACAGGACTACAGGAATTAGTAGTGGAGTAATTCACGGTGGAGGTTTTTTATTTATTTGTTGTTAATTTAAACAAAATGATCACATTCAAAAGTAAATAAATAAATAAATAAATAAATAAATAAATAAATGAATCCAAGTCTAAAACGGTAAAGAATTTTGATGCTACTTGTTTTCCGTCATCTGTAAAACGTAAAGTTTTATGTAGAAATTTACTGCTCACTGTAGAAGTGTGAAGGTTCTCCAGCAGGGGGCGCACTGTTAGTAGTCTACCAGTAAAAACACGTGTTGGCAGTCACAAAGCAGGTCTGCCTCATAACTAAATATTATATTATTGAATAAGTCATTTTTATTTGTTTAATAGATGGGGGGGGGGGGTCGCTCTGTACTTCTGGGGCGACATTATCATTAATCCTAATTTTTGAATCCAGGTCTAATCATGGTCTGATGATCAGGACTGATCCGTCTACTCCGCTTCACTTCAGTGCAGGGTTCTAGAGAGCTGGTGAACCCCGGCGTAGCTGCGCCTACCCTGTAGCTGCCGTATCTCCTCTGAGCCCTGGCTGCAGGTGCGCCTCTCCGTGTCCAGCGTGTTCTGCAGCTGCAGCAGCTCTCTCTCCAGCTGCTGCCTCGCGCCGTCGGCCGCCCGAGCTTTCTCCTGCAGCTCTCCGTTCAGTCCCTCCAGCTGGCTCATGGCCTTCCCCATCTCTGTCTGACTCTTCCTCAGACGGGCCGCCGTGTCCGACTCGGCGCGCAGCAGGTCGTTCGCCTCCTCCAGCTAAACAACAGCAACAACACAATCAGCAAACACACACCCTGCTCACTGAAGAGACACGTGATCAAACCGTCGTCATTCAGACTCCAGTGGAATCACTGTTTATATTAATGGCTGGGTTTTATAGACTGTAGGAAGCTAGAAAGTCTATTTTCAGATGTAGTTAATCTTGCATATTTACATTTAACAGAAGCATTAACTGTATTATAATAGTAAATGTATCATATGTTGTGTTTGTCCGTTTGAAATCATTGATATTAGGAACATAATTCGATTGTTTAAAATAGTTTAGGCTGTAATTTAATCCTCTATAGCTCTATTCATTCTCTCACATCGGAAATGTAGCATTTCTCTGTTCATGTGAATTATATTACAGGAAGAACTAAATCCTGCATCTAACAACTGGGGTAATGCATAGGGCCCAGCCCACCCTCGCCCCCATAACATAGGTAGGCCCCTCCCTTTCTATGTTGTTTATGAGACGATCTGCAACGCTTGGGACTGCAGGGCTTACACTTACACCTACCCAGTCCACAACCCGTCCACAACCCGTCCACAACATAACCCAACCCGTCCATTACCTAACCAGTTCATAACCAATCCATAACTCTTTTAACTAGTCCATAACCCAACCCGCTTATAACTAGTCCATAACCCAACCCGCTTATAACTAGTCCATAACCTAACATGCTTATAACTAGTCCATAACCTAACCCGCTTATAACTAGTCCATAACCTAACCCGCTTATAACTAGTCCATAACATAACCCGCTTATAACCTAACCAGTTCATAACCAATCCATAACTCTTTTAACTAGTCCATAACCTAACCCGCCTATAACTAGTCCATAACCTAACCAGTTCATAACCAGTCAGTTTTATTCTGACTAAAACGGTAAAGAATTCTGATGCTTCTGGTTTTCTGTAAAACGTCTGTAAAAACTTTCAGATGGAAATTTACTGCTCACTGTAGCAGTGTGAAGGTTCTCCAGCAGGGGGCGCACTGTTAGTACACCAAGTTTTTTTATTGTGTCATTTTAAATGTACCAGCAAAAACACACCTACCCAGTACACAACCAGTACACAACCAGGTTACCCACCTGTAAGTCCTCCCTCTCGCTGACTCCTGGGGTATTGCTTGTATTGCTTTACTCGCTTGCAAAGGCATGGTTACAACTCCCCCGAGTTGCTAGCTCATTAAAGCCCCACTACTAATAAATATCATTACATACATATTATAAAATGTTAAAATATTACATATGTATATATTATATATACTTATTTACAAACAGTCCTTTTTAAATGGAGGCAGCGTGGGAGGGCAGCGTGGGAGCCCTGTAAGGACCGCCACAGCAGAACTTGCCTGGTGCTGCAGCTGGACGATCTTCTCACTGGATGCCTGAGTGTTCTGGCTAATCTTCTTCAGGTTCTCCAGCTGTTCCTTCAGAGAGGACACTGCACCGAACACAAGAGGAGGAACACTGTTAGACCACTCTATACAGAACTCCTGTCACAGCAGTGTCCCGCTACGGGACGTCCAGCTACAGTAATACTGCTACGACCATGTCCCCCGCACCCTGAAGCCTTGTCCTGTAACAGGACGTCCCATCTCTGGGGCTTCGACTAGAGGTGTAGTGGACTAAGGCGACTGAGGAGGTGTTTTTTTTTTTTTATTGGCCAAACTTCCAGTATAATGAGAAGGGGGGGGGGGGGGGGGGTAACCGACCCTCGTTCTCCAGATTCCGTCGTTTCTCCGCCTCCTGGTCAGCTTTCCTCTGGTGATCTGTGGCCCTGTGCTGGAGCATCAGCTTGTCTTTCTCCAGCAGCGACAAACTGGCCTCGGCGCTCTTCCTTGCATTACTCTGAAGAACAAAGAGTAGCAGAATCAGTAAAAAATAAAGAGAAATGAAGTAAAGAACCACCCAACCCGAAGCTAACCCGGGAGTCCACTCACCTCCTCATCCAACTCCTTCATGATCTTATCTAGTTTGATGTTGGAGGCCCTGTGGAGGACACGGAATAGAAAAGGTTACAGATTAACCCCATAAGAGCAGCTGGGTAAAAGCAGGCCCGGCTGAAAGTAACAATTTCCTTCTTAAATCAACCAGAAGACAGGCTACACTATGTTGACAAAAGTATTGGGACGCCTGCTCATTCTTTGTTTTTTTCTGAAATCAAGAGCATTAAAAAGAGTAACTGTATCTACTGTCCAGGGAAGAGGGCTTTCTACTAGATTTCTACTAGCATTGCTGTGAGGATTTGAACCGGTTAGTCCATTTAAATCAAAAAAAAAAATAAACGATAAAACCTCAATTTTTAATACATCATCACTATTTTCACAAAGTTTGATCAATTTTATTCTCTAAATAGTTTACATTCATTCTGAACAAGATTAAAAGAGTAGAAGCTCTGAAATCGTCCAATAAATGAAGATGGATAGATAATCTGGCAGAGTGACCAAGGCGTAGATGAACGTATGTCATGTCCAGCTGGAAGGACGAACAGGTACCTGCACTTCTGCTCCATCTCGTCCTTGAGCTGCATTTCTCCGTGCAGCTGTTCCTCCAGCTGATGGATCCTCTTCTGCAGGTTCTCCAGCTGGAAATGAAACGGGGCACAAACCAGCGTTAGTGTTCAGGTCTGAGATCCTGATTAAAAATATCTCTTTGAGAGCTCAAATCTCTTGGGGTGCCCAAACTTTTGCACTGGGGTCATTTCCTCCATTCATCTTCTGCTCTCTTAACTGAGCAGAGACACCACTGCACACCCCTGCGGGCTAATCAAACAGGTACATTCAAACAGTCACAGGTTCTTACGAGGCTCTTGTCTTCTTTAGTGGTGCTGCCATGCTTGTCACTCGTCTTCGTGCAGGAACCTCGAGAAGACCTGCAGCAGAGGACAGAGACCATCCCAGTTACTAGCTGAGTCGTCTGTGTGTGTGTGTGTGTGTGTGTGTGTGTGTGTGTATCGCATCGCACTTGGCTACAATAGTGGTCAGCAGCCAGCCTCCTGGAGATGCCCTTCAAACTTGGAAGATGGATCTCCTGGAGGAGGACTGGAGCTCAGTGAAGCTCACTCACTTGTTACTGCTGTAGTACGTGAAGCCAACGAACGGCAGCTGGTTTCCCACGAAGGCCTTCGGGATGGGGAACGTCTCCTCTTCCCCTCGGTCCTCCTCGATATCGTCAAAGTTACTCGTGTCGATGTCACTGCTCAACTCCGGCACGACCGGGGCAGCAGCTACAACAACGTGAGCAACAACAACGGCATTAGAAAGAGTACAGAGAGTACAGAGACATACAGAGAGTACAGAGACTATGTAGAGTACAGAGAGTACAGAGACTACAGAGACTACATAGAGTACAGAGAGTACAGAGACTACAGAGACTACAGAGACATACAGAGACTATGTAGAGTACAGAGACTACAGAGACTATGTAGAGTACAGAGAGTACAGAGACTACAGAGAGTACAGAGAGTACAGAGACTACATAGAGTACAGAGACTACATAGACTATGTAGAGTACAGAGAGTACAGAGACTACAGAGACTACATAGAGTACAGAGAGTACATAGAGTACAGAGACTACATAGAGTACAGAGAGTACATAGACTACAGAGACTACATAGAGTACAGAGAGTACATAGACTACAGAGACTACAGAGACATACAGAGACTATGTAGAGTACAGAGAGTACAGAGACTATGTAGAGTACAGAGAGTACAGAGACTACAGAGACTACATAGAGTACAGAGAGTACATAGAGTACAGAGACTACATAGAGTACAGAGAGTACATAGAGTACAGAGACTACAGAGACTACAGAGACTACAGAGACATACAGAGACTATGTAGAGTACAGAGAGTACAGAGAGTACAGAGAGTACAGAGACTACATAGAGTACATAGAGTACATAGAGTACAGAGAGTACAGAGACATACAGAGACTACAGAGACATACAGAGACTATGTAGAGTACAGAGAGTACAGAGACTACATAGAGTACATAGAGTACAGAGACATACAGAGAGTGTACAGAGACTACATAGACTACAGAGACTACATAGACTACAGAGACTACATAGAGTACAGAGAGTACAGAGACATACAGAGACTACATAGAGTACAGAGACTACATAGAGTACAGAGAGTACAGAGACATACAGAGACTACGTAGAGTACAGAGACATACAGAGAGTGTACAGAGACTACATAGAGTACAGAGACTACATAGACTACAGAGACTACATAGAGTACAGAGACTACATAGAGTACAGAGACTACATAGAGTACAGAGACTACATAGAGTACAGAGAGTACAGAGACATACAGAGAGTACATAGAGTACAGAGACTACATAGAGTACAGAGACTACATAGAGTACAGAGAGTACAGAGACATACAGAGACTACATAGAGTACAGAGACTACATAGAGTACAGAGACATACAGAGACTACGTAGAGTACAGAGACTACATAGAGTACAGAGAGTACAGAGACATACAGAGACTACATAGAGTACAGAGACTACATAGAGTACAGAGACATACAGAGACTACGTAGAGTACAGAGAGTACAGAGAGTACAGAGAGTACAGAGACATACAGAGACTACGTAGAGTACAAAGACATACAGAGACTACGTAGAGTACAGAGACTACGTAGAGTACAGAGACATACAGAGACTACGTAGAGTACAGAGACTACGTAGAGTACAGAGAGTACAGAGAGTACATAGTACAGAGACTACATAGTACAGAGACTACATAGAGTACAGAGACATACAGAGACTACGTAGAGTACAGAGACTACATAGAGTACAGAGACATTCAGAGACTACATAGAGTACAGAGACATACAGAGACTACATAGAGTACAGAGACATACAGAGACTACGGAGACTACAGAGAGTACAGAGACTACAGAGACTACGGAGAGTACGGCAGCAATATTTTTAAATGATATTTATCACTATTTCGTCATGTAATCAAAATACATCAACAGTGTAAAATGTTTAATAACTGCTCTCTAAATACTGTAAGAGTACTGTAATTATTACTGAAAATATGCTTCACTACATTCAGTTAAATAAGACCGATTACGCTCTCTGTAATAAAGCGTGCAGATAGCTTTATATGATACACTAAAAAAAGCTCTAATTGGCTGTGCTCCCTCCGACTCCAGGTGCTGATGGCAAGGTGGGATTTGAACTCTTGACCTCCGGGCCGTGGAGAAATGCAACTGAACTCACTTATTTTATTTATTTATTTTAAAGAGAGACAGTCCTCTTCTAACTCTAATAACAAAAAGGTTGTAGTTCCTTTAAAGGTCAATGTTTAATAATTATAATAATGAGAAGATATGAATACTGTACCCTGCGATAAGTTTACTAAATTATACAAAATATTTTCTGTGAAAGAGGAGTCACACATTTAAATCAGGGACTAAACCAACCTGGATCAGCTTTACAGAGAATTCAGGAAACAGTAAACCGATAAGCAGCAGGTGTGTTAGTGCTGTAGTCCCGCCTGAGTTCCCCAAACACATCAGCCCATACCAGCTTCAAACCCCACACCCGTCTGAACGCCTGATCAACAGCGGCGGCCAAATTTCAATAATTACCAGCCACTGATCCGATTCTGCCATCACTGTTCAGCCCCAGTGGATCAGTTTTATTCAGGCAATTAGGTCAATCAAGCCAATCAGACTGTCAGCCAATCAGACTATTTCATTTAAGCAATTATCTGCCAATGTTCACCCCCTAGTGGTTGGTCTGAATAAAACTATCACCCAAGCAACCAATCAAGGCAATCAATCAGTCAGGCAATCAAGTCAATAAATAAGCCAATCAAGTCAATTAGCCAAGCAACCAATCCAGCCAGCCAATCAATCAATCAATCAAGTAAATCTAGCCAATCAGGCCAATCCAGTCAATCAGTAGCCATAATGAGAGTGTCATACCGTCCAAAACAGAAAGAAACTGGTTGTTTTTTTGCTGTTTGATGGAACACGTCCTTCTTCTGTCCCACAACTAAATAAAGTTCCAGCACAGAAGATCAGATCCTCTCCATTCACTCCCAGTCACTTTCAAGCGCCCCCTAGTGTTCAGCCGACCATTTTCTGTTTACCAGGACAAAAAGGAAGCAGCAGGACGGCCTTTACGAAGACGGAGGACAGAGGGTGGAATGGTCAGTCTAGTCCCCTACTGAAGACACACTGACCAACTACAGGAACAGGAAGCAGCAGACTGGAAACAAGAGGGGATACGAGCAGACCACGAGAGAGAGAGAGAGAGAGACAGAGAGACAGAGAGAGAGAGAGACAGGGAGAGAGAGAGACAGAGAGAGAGAGAGAGAGAGAGAGAGAGAGAGACAGAGAGAGAGAGACAGGGAGAGAGAGACAGGGAGAGAGAGAGACAGGGAGAGAGAGACAGAGAGAGAGAGAGACAGAGAGAGAGAGACAGAGAGAGAGAGAGAGCGAGCGAGAGCAATCAAGAGAGAGGAAGTGAGAGAGCTCCTGTCACAGAGTGGAAAAAGTGCTGACTCATGGTTAAACCACTGAAGTCATTCAGTCTCACACTCAGACAGACAGACAGACAGACAGACAGACAGGAAAACCACCATCCAGCTCAGGCCCCAGTCTGAAACTCAGCCCAGGTCGATTACACACACTTTCTTACAGTAAACTGAACTAAACACACACACACACACACATATATATATATATTAAATATGAGCGATGAATATTCGGGGGATTTCACCATTCAGTAAATGAATGAATAATTTTAGGACACTGTATGCAGATGTAGGAGACGTGCGTCAGCCCCTCACAGCAACACCACCTCCTTACAGGGTCAGATCATGGAAAACTGACCTGATGTGTGATGTTTGTGTTTGATGTTGTGTGTAAACACTGATCAAGTTTCAAAACCAGTCCCACCCCAGTCCACACCGTCCAGACATTTACACGCCTGAGGCAGTACAGCCGAACACACACACACACACACACACACACACACACACACACACACACACACACACACACACACACACACTACAGCAGTGCAGCCCCAGCCATATGGCTCACTGCAATACAGCCACGCCCATTCAGCCCAGTCTAGTCCATTCAGTCCAAAGTACCACAGCCCCACCCCTTTGTCTACTGGAGTGTAACCCCAGCTCCATTCAGTCTGCAGCACTGTAGCTACACCCATTCAGTCTGCAGCAGCGTAGTCCGGTCTGTTCAGTCTGCAGCACTGTAGCCACACAATTCAGTCTGCAGCACTGTTGTCCAGACTGTCTAGTCTACAGCAGTGCAGTCCCACCCCTTCAGACCACAGCAATGTAGTCTGTTCAGTCTACAGCCATGCAGCACCACCCGTTTAGCCTACAGCAGTAGAACCCCCACGCGTTCAGCCTACAGCACTTTAGGCCCCACCGGTTCAGCCTACAGCAGTAGAACCCCCACCCGTTCAGCCTACAGCACTTTAGGCCCCACCGGTTCAGCCTACAGCAGTAGAACCCCCACCCGTTCAGCCTACAGCACTTTAGGCCCCACCGGTTCAGCCTACAGCAGTAGAACCCCCACCCGTTCAGCCTACAGCACTTTAGGCCCCACCGGTTCAGCCTACAGCAGTAGAACCCCCACCCGTTCAGCCTACAGCACTTTAGGCCCCACTCCTATATTGCCTTCTGTGTCACCTGGTGAAGCTCAGGTAAACAGTAAAGGTCTGACTCACTATCTCTGATGTTCTCCCAGGTCCACTGATCGTTCTTGAAGAACGGGTGCCGCTTAATCTCGTCCACTCCGTTCCGTCCCAATCGCACTTCCCTGCGGGGCAGAAAACTCAGCATTAGGAGGCGTTACTGAGGAGTCCCAATTTCAGATCTGAAGCACCTTCAGAAAGCTAAAGACTCTCCACCACAAGGGGGTGCTATTACTACTCAAACTGCTCCATGCACTTCTACTTCATAGAACCCTTTCTGGATGTGCTGTGAGTAGTTTAACAGAACGTAGAACAGGTAAGGGGGTTAATCTCGGGGGTCTAACCTGTCGGTGAGGAACGCGCAGATGAGGCTTTTGGCGTCCTTGGAGATGTCGCTGTCCTCAGGGAAGGTCAGAGCGTTCTTGTGGTTCATGATTTTACTGTAGGTTCCCACCAGCGAGTCAGCATAGAACGGCGTGTCACCTGATCACAGACATTATACGATTTATTAATTAATCTAGAACTCGGAGAACGGAGAACTCAACATGCTAATGAAGTAGCCAATAATCAGTTATAATAATAATAATAATCAATATTATGATTAATGTTAATAATAAAGGCCTACAGGTGAGCAAATACAAGTACAGTCCTCAATAACTCACCAACAAGCATTTCATACAGGAAGACCCCGACGGACCACCAGTCGCACTCTCGGCCGTAGTAGCCGTCTCCGCCCTGAGACTTCAGTACCTCTGGAGAAATGTAGTCTGGAGTTCCGACCGCGGTGTCGCATCGTACCATACCGTCCTGAACCAGAACAGAGGACACAGATTTACAGACGGACCAAGCAAAGGCCAGACTGGATCAGCCAGCCCCTCCGTACGGCTCGGCTCGACCCGCCATCCTTTAAGATCTACAGAAGACGAGCGTCCAGACTTTTTACTGTCCTGCACCGAAGTGGAGGAACGAACTTCCCCTGGGTGTCCGAACAGCAGAGTCCAACGCTCACTGTCCTTAAACCCAGACTGAAGACCCTCCTCTTCTGAAGACCCTCCTCTTCTGAGAGGACTCAGTGTGCAGAGTGTAGAGTGTGTGGTGGACTGTGTCTCCAGACTGACCTCTGTAATCAGAAGAAGATCAGGACAATACAAACCTTGTTCATCTTCATGCAGGTGCCGAAGTCCGCCAGCTTTAGGTGCCCCGTTTTGTCCAGCAACATGTTGTCGGGTTTCACATCCCTGTAAGAGAACGCAGAGACGGGAGGGTAGCTCATCATCAGGGGGATACAGTGGGGGGGGGGGGTCCCTACAATCCTGATCCAGGTGGGTTTAGTCCCAATTTATACTTCTTAAACCTATTTTATCACCATCTGCAGATCCACTTAATGGACAAAAGTATTGGGACGCCTCCTCATTCAGCGTTTCTTCTGATAGAAAAGAGCTAGAGTAACTGTCTCTACTGTCCAGAGAAGCAGTTCTGATTTCTACTAGATGTTTGGAGGAGCGTTGCGGTGAGGATTTGATTGCATAAAGCGAGCAGAGCTTTAGTGAGGTCAGGACGTTGAATTACTTGATCACCCCTTCACCTCAACCTCAGTGCATCCCAAAGTACTGGATGGAGCTCCACCATCATCATCATTCCAGAGAACACAGTTTTCACCACTGCTGCACAGCTCCTCAATGCTGGGGGGCTTTATACCCCTCTACTAGCCCACGCCTGGTATTAGGCAGCATGGAGCCAATAGGGTCATAATGTTGATCTGCTCCAGAGAGTCCTATTCTATTGGCTATAGTGCTTCTCAACAGGGACTAGACAAGCTGTGGAGTGTGTGTGTGCATTTGCACATCTGTGTCAGCAATGGGTGCAGCTTAAAGTAGCTGAATGCATTCATTAGAAGGGGCGTCCACAGTATATCAGTACTGGCCCACCATGCCTAGAGCAGTGTATTCCTAGGTCAGGCCCTAATCCATCAGTCTGAGCGACCGTCAGGTGTGCTTAACCAGCAGGTCCCCATAATCGAGTCTACTCCTGAACACCACCCGACGCTCCGAGGCTTGCAGTTAGCACCAAGCTAACTGGTGGGGTATAACCAATGTGTGTTAAGCCGTGAGTTAAACACTGCAGACCTGTGTATGAAGCCCATGGAATGGATTCCATCCAGCGCCAGCACCACCTCGGCTGTGTAGAACCGAGCCCATTTCTCCGGGACGTCGTAATTACTCATTAGATTAACCAGGTCACCGCCCGGCATGTACTCCATCACCATGTAGAGGTAGCGGTCGTCCTGGAACGCGTAGAAAAGCTGCAAGACAAGACAGAGCACAAAACAAGGCGTTACTATTTAACTACGTCCCCACAGACTCGCCAGACCCGGGGCTACACCGCCGTAGACTCGCCAGACCCGGGGCTACACCGCCGTAGACTCGCCAGACCCGGGGCTACACCGCCGTAGACTCGCCAGACCCGGGGCTACACCGCCGTAGACTCGCCAGACCCGGGGCTACACCGGCGTAGACCAGACAGACCCGGGGCTACGTCCCCGTACCCTCGCCAGACAGACCCGGGGCTACGTCCCCGTAGACTCGCCAGACAGACCCGGGGCTACGTCCCTGTAGACTCGCCAGACAGACCCGGGGCTACGTCCCCGTACCCTCGCCAGACAGACCCGGGGCTACGTCCCCGTACCCTCGCCAGACAGACCTGGGGCTACATCCCCGTACCCTCGCCAGACCCGGGGCTACTATACTATAACTACATGGCTACTCAGTCCATACATGGAAACTAACCCACAAAAAAAAGCCAATTATTTTTGTATTATTTATTATTTAATTATTTATTATTTACCTTTGTATCTTATTTACAGACATATGCCTATTCAGCCTACAGCAGTTTAGCCCCACCCACTCACGCTGAAGTTATAAGGGGTGCTGTAGACCAAACTGCTTTCTGAATGAGATACAATCAGAGCAGATCTGGGATCAATAGGCTGTTCAAAACAATAAAATGCAATAAAAATGAAGGATATCGACTTTAATTATTAAACTGAGAAGTAAAATGATTTATGAACATTTAGTTCAATTACTTTGAATAATTGGTAAATTGATTTCATCTTCTAACCTTGAAAGTTTACTTACAAACTAACAAAAACAAGCAAAAATATGAACTAAATGTAAAGTAGAAAATAAAATAGCAACAGAACATTAATCAATCAAACTACTGTTGATAATGATAATGGCTTAATTATTAATTATGAGTCCGAGTTCTCAGATCCTGCAGTGTTTCAGATCTGCAGGAAGATTGCCCGCTGAGGTCCCCTCTACCTGCATCTAACCAGCTGCCACCTACCAGTCCAGCCAGCGGGTCCCCCCCAACCCGCCACCACCCATGGCTCACCCGCCAGCCGCTGCTGCCTGTTTGGTGGCCGTGCTGAAACCTAGATGGACTCGTGTCTGTCTGACACTATTAATATCACCACTATTAACTTTCTGTTGTACCTGGTTTGGTAATTTTTAGCATTAATGTTTAAAACAGTCTGGCCAGAGGAGGATGGGTCCCCTTTGTGAGTCTTGGTTCCTCCCAAGGTTTCTTCCTCCAGCTCTGAGGGAGTTTTTCCTTGCCACTGTCGCCGTTGGCTTGCTCACGGGGGTCTTTGATCCTTCATGTTATTTCTTCTTTCTTCTCTGTCTCTGTTCTTTATTAAGTAATAATTATGTAAAGCTGCTTTGTGACGACAACTGTTGTAAAAAGCGCTATACAAATAAATTTGACTTGACTTGACTTGACTTGACATGTTAATATGCAATTATTGAGGTGAACTTGGGGGGAGGGGGTGTGGGGGGGTTATTCAGGTGCAACACATTCAACTGATCCTAAAATCCATACCTGCACGACCCACGAGCTGTTGGCGAAGGCCATGATGTCCCTCTCCTCCCAGAAGAAAGCCGAGTCCGACCGCTTTATCATCTCAAACTTGCTGAGGAGCTTCATGGCGTAGACCTTCCTGGTGGCTTTGTGCCTCACCTGCACAGAGAGATCATTTCAAATAAAGGTGCTATCCACCGAGGTTCAGCACTTACAGAAAAACAGAGCGTCCTCTACCATCTTCATAAGATCCACACGCTCATTCTGACAGGCTGTAATACACTACAGGAAGCGTAGGGGGCGCTCTATAATGCTCTATAATGTTCATATGATCCACACGCTCATTCTGACAGGCTGTAATACACTACAGGAAGTGTAGGGGGCGCTCTATAATGCTCTATAATGTTCATATGATCCACACGCTCATTCTGACAGACTGTAATACACTACAGGAAGCGTAGGGGGCGCTCTATAATGCTCTATAATGTTCATATGATCCACACGCTCATTCTGACAGGCTGTAATACACTACAGGAAGTGTAGGGGGCGCTCTATAATGCTCTATAATGTTCATATGATCCACACGCTCATTCTGGCAGACTGTAATACACTACAGGAAGCGTAGGGGGCGCTCTATAATGCTCTATAATGTTCATATGATCCACACGCTCATTCTGACAGACTGTAATACACTACAGGAAGCGTAGGGGGCGCTCTATAATGCTCTATAATGTTCATATGATCCACACGCTCATTCTGACAGACTGTAATACACTACAGGAAGCATAGGGGGCGCTCTAT
Organism: Salminus brasiliensis; assembly: GCF_030463535.1. NCBI lineage: Eukaryota > Metazoa > Chordata > Actinopteri > Characiformes > Bryconidae > Salminus > Salminus brasiliensis. The sequence goes on from NC_132886.1 coordinate 2,637,409, forward strand.
AATGCTCTATAATGTTCATATGATCCACACGCTCATTCTGACAGACTGTAATACACTACAGGAACATAGGAACATTATAGAGCATTATAGACCTGTAGGGTGTAGGGTGGCCCCTGTAGGGTGGCCCCGCCACCAAAACTACAGCACCCAGAAAGCCCAGGTCCTGCTTTCATTTACAGACCGTCCCCAAACCATGAAGCAGAGGAATTAAACCTTACCAGCTGAACCTCCCCAAACGCTCCTCTGCCGATGACTTTAACCACCTCATAGTCCTCCGCTTTCATACGCAGGTCCCGAATTTTACTGATCGTGTCCTTATCTACAGAGAGAGAGACAGAGAGAGAGAGAGACACAGAGAAAGACAGAGAGACAGAGAGAGAGAGAGAGAGACAGACAGAGACAGAGAGACAGACAGAGACAGAGAGACAGACAGAGAGTGTGAGAGACACAGAGAGAGAGACACAGAGAGAGAGACACACAGAGAGACACAGAGAGAGAGAGAAAGAGACAGAGTGAGAGTGAGAGAGTGAGAGAGACATCAGATCATCTAACCCACTGATGCCGAACACTCTTAAACAGTAGATCTGAAATAAGCCGATACACATCAGTTACATTTTGATTAATTACTTGTAATATCTTTTAATATATACACACACACACATATATATATATATATTTTTTTTTTACACATTATAATACTGTTTTGTACTTAAAATAATTACATTCCAAAATACATTTCATACACAAATCTTTATTAATGTACTATATACCAAAAATAAATAAATAAATAAATAAATGAATATATATATATATGTGTGTGTGTGTGTGTGTGTGTGTGTATGTGTGTATGTATACAGTATTAGCAAATATACATTTAACATGGCACAAAGAAAAGGTCAGTAGGTGCAGAAACAGTGAAGATGATTTCCTCTGAATCTAAACATGTAATCAGATCTATTTCACTGACCTAGTTCAGATATGTGTGTCTTTTTGGCCATTTTCACGCTTTGTGAAGTAACATCTGATAAATATGATCGGAGTGTTGATTCTTCCACATGAGGAAATAACCGTTCCTGAGACCTACAGAACCCGGTACCGTACAGAGCTCACAGTACAGAGTTTCAGGCTCCTCCATTAGGGTCAGTACGGTGGTCTAATGCAGGAGGCGTCTGATCTCGGCCCACTGAGCCGCTTCATGAGCTCTTTCCTTTAAAGCTCTGCTCCTCTCCCCCCACAGCCGAACCCTTCTCAACAGACCTCCCATTCAGCCTCCCAGCACGCTCCACCAACACGCCTACAGGAAGGGGGCGGAGCCTCAGCAGTGAGACACAGGAGGAGGGGGTCCCGCGTCCAGTACGGACAGACACAGACACTGTGTACAAAAACTACCGCCAACAGACTTGGACTGGTTTAGCTGGGTTTCCAAGAAAGGCTAACTGGGTTTAACTGGGATTTTGGTGGACGGCGACTGGTTTAACTGGGTTTTGAAGAAAGGCTAACCGGTTTAACTGGGATTTTGATGAAATGTGACTGGTTTAACTGGGTTTTTGATGAAATGCGACTGGTTTAACTGGGTTTTGAAGAAAGGCTAACCGGTTTAACTGGGATTTTGATGAAATGTGACTGGTTTAACTGGGATTTTGATGAAATGTGACTGGTTTAACTGGGTTTTTGGTGAAATGCGACCGGTTTAACTGGGTTTTTGGTGAAATGCGACTGGTTTAACTGGGTTGGAAAGGTAAAACTAACCAGTTTAACTATTTATTAGTTTATTTAGAAAGTGCGTAATCACAGGTGAAACGCTACAGCAGTGCCCAGCTGAAGTCTGAGCCGTAACTACAGAGCCTGTACTACAAAGAAACGGCGCCGACCAGAACCGCGGCCCATAGCAGCTTTATCTAGCCAGCAGCTGGACCTTAGTAAGGGAAAGATAACATTCAGCCAAATTTGGTCATCCACAGAGCGGGTCCGATTCGATCGCCCGGATCTCCACTGGCACAGTCTCTCAGCGGGCGAGAGGGGGCGTGAAGGCATCCGAGTTCAGTCCGGCTAAAAATAAAGGCCTATTAAAGCAGAGTCATTATAACGGGGTCTGAATCCAGCTGTTGTGAACAGAGCTGGCAGGAACAGCAGATTCCTAATGCTGGGAACCCGGCACACTGCACTGTTAAGCTACTTTCTCTCTCTCTCACACACACACACACACACACACACACACACACACACACACACACACACACAGTCCAGTGTGAATGTGAACCAGAATGGAAATCCCGGTTACGTTGACTTGGCAGTTTACCAAAAGCGGCCCCAGTACAGTTCCCCAGTAAGTTGGTGGGAGGTTCATACACTACATGTCCTAACGTTTGTGGACGCCCCTTCTAATAATTTTGGCACCATGCTGCCTAATAATGCCAGGCGTGGGCTAGTAGAGGGGTATAAAGCCCCCCAGCATTGAGGAGCTGTGGAAGAACTGTGTTCTCTGGAATGATGGTGGTGGAGCTCCACCCAGTACTTTTAGATGGGAAGAGTTGGTGGTGATGAGGTGGGGGTGGTGATCATTCAACATCCAACGCAATCAAATCCTCACAGCAATGCTCTACTCAAAAAAAACTCAGCTGGTTGAGGTTTAAACATCCTGTGGTCACTGACATGGGTGTAATACTGCAGGTGGACGGTCAGAGCCACCAACCCGGAAAAATGCCTGAGGCCGTCAGGCTAATAAGGCTTGGGCAAACTGCCCAGCTGCCAATCCCAGCTCTTTCCAGAGTTTCAACGTGGCAGCGCTCAGAGCAGATGGGAGTTTCCCTCCTGGCTGAAATCATTTAGTAAAGAAGCAGAAGGAAACAGCCTTGTGCTGGGCGTGGTCCACCTCTACAGAGCCTTCACTGGGGCAGGAGCTGATATCTAAGAGGGCTGGAGCAGCTCAGGTTTGGCTAAACACCAGGGCTGGCTCTAGCAGCCTGAGGATGTGTTCATTACACTAGTGTTCTCCTCTCAGTAGAGCATTAGGTCTTAATCAGCAAACGTCTCCAGATGAGACCAGTTCTCCTTTATGTCTGAAAAAATATCATTTAATGAATTAAAATAATAAATAATAATAATTAATGACAGCTGCTTTAATGCATCAGACAATAAGAAATCCTCACTCTTCAAATGATAAAAATTAGATTTATTATCTATCTATATCTATCTATATATATAATGACTATAATAAAAATTAATGAGAATAATAATCATGTGTGTGTGTGTGTGTGTGTGTGTGTGCTGGAAAATTGTCAACACCACAAAACTTGTTGAGAGGGTAATGACAGATCCTCAGTTTTACCACCAGCATCTCTGAGGTTAACAGAATTGCAGCTAGATCCCTTCTACAGCTTGGAAGTGTACACCAGACCCACAGTGAAAAAAAAGGGGGGCCAGAAACCCCGATACAGCCGTTCAGCCCCAGGATGCGGGCGCTGGCTATCAGGTGCTGAAGGTCAGAACCGCTGTGTCTCTAGAGCTGCTGCACGTAAAGCTGTGAGTCATACTGAGATACGAAAGCACCTCGCACCCCCACAAACAGCTCCCAGCAGCCCCCCAACCCCTAACGGACGCTTTCACAGTGTGTGTGTGTGTGTGTGTGTGTGTGTGTGTATGGATGTGTAGTGGATCATGTGGGTCACCAAGCTGGCGAGCCTGAAAGCTCTTTTGTTGGGGGGGAAACACTGAAGAGCAGACACAATGGTGTCCCGGTCCGATGGTGGGTGCTGACCCAAAAAACAGGACCCCATGCCTCCCCCCTCCATACAGACCCCTGATTACTAACCCCACCCTCTTACAACCCTCTCATAAGAAACCCCAGCGCTCAGCTACTCACTCTAACTCGTACAGCACCTTCCCACAGTCCTCGTCTGTACACTGTCCACGGACTGTTGGAGTGGGTTTATTCTAATATTATATAGAGTTAATTACAGGTAGACACTCTCACTGATCACTGACTTTATGTTTATTTGGGTTTATTCTAATGTTATATAGAGTTAATTACAGGTAGACACTCTCACTGATCACTGACTATGTTTATTTGGGTTTATTCTAATGTTATATAGAGTTAATTACAGGTAGACACTCTCACTGATCACTGACTTTATGTTTATTTGGGTTTATTCTAATGTTATATAGAGTTAATTACAGGTAGACACTCTCACTGACCACTGACTATGTTTATTTGGGTTTATTCTAATGTTATATAGAGTTAATTACAGGTAGACACTCTCACTGACCGCTGACTTTATGTTTATTTGGGTTTATTCTGATGTTATATAGAGTTAATTACAGGTAGACACTCTCACTGATCACTGACTGTTTATTTGTGTTTATTCTAATGTTATATAGAGTTAATTACAGGTAGACACTCACTGATCACTGACTATGTTTATTTGTGTTTATTCTAATGTTATATAGAGTTAATTACAGGTAGACACTCACTGACCACTGACTATGTTTATTTGGGTTTATTCTAATGTTATATAGAGTTAATTACAGGTAGACACTCTCACTGACCACTGACTATGTTCATTTGGGTTTATTCTAATGTTATATAGAGTTAATTACAGGTAGACACTCTCACTGACCACTGGCTTTATGTTTATTTGGGTTTATTCTAATGTTATATAGAGTTAATTACAGGTAGACACTCTCACTGACCACTGACTATGTTCATTTGGGTTTATTCTAATGTTATATAGAGTTAATTACAGGTAGACACTCTCACTGACCACTGCCTTTATGTTTACTTGGGTTTATTCTAATGTTATATAGAGTTAATTACAGGTAGACACTCTCACTGACCACTGACTTTATGTTTATTTGGGTTTATTCTAATGTTTATATAGAGTTAATTACAGGTAGACACTCTCACTGACCACTGACTTTATGCTTATTTGGGTTTATTCTAATGTTATATAGAGTTAATTACAGGTAGACACTCTCACTGACCACTAACTTTATGTTTATTTGGGTTTATTCTAATGTTATATAGAGTTAATTACAGGTAGACGCTCTCACTGACCACTGACTTTATGTTTACTTGGGTTTATTCTAATGTTATATAGAGTTAATTACAGGTAGACACTCTCACTGAACACTGACTTTATGTTTATTTGGGTTTATTCTAATGTTATATAGAGTTAATTACAGGTAGACTGATAATGATCAGCAGACGTCATGGAGACCTAAATGCTTAGGTGCACGTACTTGCGGACCACTGGGAGTCATGCCCCCCAGAGCCGCGCTGCTCTGATTGTTCTGCTCTGATGGAAATCACACAGGGAGAACCCGGCCGAACAACAGACACACTCACATCTGCTTAAGAAGTTGTCGATGCTTTTGTTCTTCCTCAAGGCGGGGAAATCCAGGTCATAGACCAGAGCGTCCAAACCGTCCTGCGAAAACACCACACACACACACACACACACACACACACACACACACACACATTAATAACACAGCATGATAAAGCCTGATACACACACTTCTTCTACACCAGCATCATTAAAAACTGGGACTTCACTTCACAGCAAACGGGATGCTGCAGAGGAGCTCTTATTTAATGCAGTTTAGACAGAACTTCAACTGGGTTCAAATCAGCTGACCACTAAACACAATGACCGTCAACAACCTGACCGACCTCAGTCTGTCAGACTGAACTAGCCTCAATGGTAGATCTAGGCGATATGGACAAATGTTATATCGCGATATTTAAAGACATATTATGATTTACGATATTTACTGTAATATTTCATCATGTAGACAAAATGCACCGTCAGCGTAAAATAAAAGAACTGCATTACACTGAGTACAGTGATCTTCACTCAAAACATGCTTCACTACACTGAATTAAAAAGACTGATTACACTCTGTAATGAAACGAGCAGATAATCAGGGCTCTTTAAGCACTGACGATCTCCACGATTTACTCATAAAAGCATATTGCGCATCATGATAACAAAATGATATCACGATAGGATAAAATATCGTCATACCGCCGAGCTCTAGCCTCAATAGCATGAAATATTTTAGCAAATCCAACAATTTGTGCACATTTTGGTGGGAGCTGGGGAGCTGGAAGCACTTCGATCATCTTTTCCTGGCCTTGTCTGCTTTATAGCCTCAATTAGCTTCACTTTTTAAATTCACTTATAGAGACTTTTCACAACGAATGTCAACACAGAGCAGCTTTACAGAGATCCTGGTCCCCTTTTGAGCAAAAGCGGCAAGCTGTGTGTAATATATGTATGTATGTATGTATGTATATATATGTGTGTGTGTGTGTGTGTGTGTGTGGAAAAAAATAAAATAAATAAAAGATATATATATTTTACGTTTTTTTTCTTTTCACAGACACACACATAAAACTACGGTATTCTGCAGTGCTGCAAAATACAAATATCAAAACAATAAAATAATAAAAATAAAAATAATGTGTGGCTTTACAGCCAATAAGCAATCATCACCAGCAGAGATATGTAAACGAGCTGTGTTCTGATTGGCTGCACTGTTTTAATACTCCAGGAAACTGCAATATCTATGGGAGGAGCTACCCTACGATTGCTGGATTGACCAAAATCATTTACCGACATCCAAATAAACTGCGACGATTTGCTGTGTAAGGTCCATTAGCGTTAGCTTGGCTATGCCTAATGCCAGGTGTGGGCTAGAGGGGTATAAAGCCCCCCAGCAATGAGGAGCTGTGGAGCAGTGGAAGAACTGTCCAGTACTTTTAGGATGAGGTGGGAATGAGGTGAGGTGTTGATCAAATCATACAACACCCTGACCTAACTAAAGCTGTGGTCGCTGTGTGCAATCAAATCCGCAATTTGCAGTGCTGCTTCCCTGGACTGTAGAGACAGACAGATGAACTCTTTTGAATACTTTTGGCTTCAGAATACACACTGAATGAGCAGGTGTCCCAATACTTTTGTCCATTTTTTAATTTATGAATATGTCCTTCTAATAAAAACCCAGGTGTAGAAAGTGCTACTGGACTGTGCTTCTGTTTAAACTCTCCCAGTAGCTCAAAGGGAACAGGGAGACCATCACGTCCCCGCTGGCACCAACGAGTGGAAAGAACCAGTTAAAGGCCGCAAAGCCGCAAGCGAGCGATTCCAACTTAGCCGTGGCACAAGTGACATCAGCAGGATTTAGGCTAATCTACTGTAATCCTGCACGTCTCTCACAATTAGCCCGCGCAGTCACAGAGGCAGCGGAGCGCTCCAGCAGGACACTGGAGTGACCCCAGAATCACCACCCTGAGCAATGACCATCCCCTCGAATCTGCTGAGACATGTTCGGTGTCTCAAGCATATAGCCCACCAATCAGCCCATTCAGGCACATACACTACATGGACAGAAGTATTGAGACACCTACAGGAGATTGGTGCATCAATATGGAGTTTTTGCATCTCTAACAGCAGATTTGGAGCTTAATCTGTGGCAACAGGAGTGAATGACATGTGTGTCCCAATACTTTTGGCCATATAGTACTCCTCACTTCACAGCAGGTCACACATTGTCAGAAACCACATAAGCATGAACGTCCCATGAGCAGCATAGCAGCATATCATTAATGCCCAAGGTCCTCTGACGTATCAAATTTAGGGTGAGATCAGATATGCAAGGGTCAGAGTGAGAGCATAAGGGTCAGTCCAAGGGTCAGTAAGAGTATATAGCATCTGACTGTGTGTGTAAATGTCAGTAATTGTATATAGTATCAGACCTAGTATGCAAGGGCCAGGAAAGGGTATATAGGTTCAGACCTGGCGCATAAGGGCCAGGAAAGGGTATATAGGTTCAGACCTGGCGCATAAGGGCCAGGAAAGGGTATATAGGTTCAGACCTGGCGCATAAGGGCCAGGAAAGGGTATATAGGTTCAGACCTGGCGCATAAGGGCCAGGAAAGGGTATATAGGTTCAGACCTGGCGCATAAGGGCCAGGAAAGGGTATATAGGTTCAGACCTGGCGCATAAGGGTCAGAAAGGGTATATAGGATCAGACCTGGTGCATAAGGGTCAGAAAGGGTATATAGGTTCAGACCTGGTGCATAAGGGTCAGAAAGGGTATATAGGTTCAGACCTGGTGCATAAGGGTCAGAAAGGGTATATAGGTTCAGACCTGGTGCATAAGGGTCAGAAAGGGTATATAAGATCAGACCTGGTGCATAAGGGTCAGAAAGGGTATATAGGTTCAGACCTGGTGCATAAGGGTCAGAAAGGGTATATAAGATCAGACCTGGTGCATAAGGGCCAGAAAGGGTATATAAGATCAGACCTGGTGCATAAGGGTCAGAAAGGGTATATAGGTTCAGACCTGGTGCATAAGGGTCAGAAAGGGTATATAGGTTCAGACCTGGTGCATAAGGGTCAGAAAGGGTATATAAGATCAGACCTGGTGCATAAGGGTCAGAAAGGGTATATAAGATCAGACCTGGTGCATAAGGGTCAGAAAGGGTATATAAGATCAGACCTGGTGCATAAGGGTCAGAAAGGGTATATAAGATCAGACCTGGTGCATAAGGGTCAGAAAGGGTATATAGGTTCAGACCTGGTGCATAAGGGTCAGAAAGGGTATATAAGATCAGACCTGGTATGCAAATTCAGAAAAGGTACATAGGATCAGATCAACTGTATAGGAGACCGTGAGGGTAAATGGGATAAGATCAGGTGTGTAAGGGTCAGAAAGGGTATATAGGGTCAGACTGAGTGTGTAAGGGTCAGTAAGTATATGTAGGGCCAGATCAGGGGTGAGGGTATACAGGGTCAGACTGAGCATGTACAATAGGTTAAAAATTATATATAGGATAAATATATATATATATATGCTATGTTTATATACAATGAGCAAAAAAATATATATAAAAACTACAATAAAATTCCTATATGAGCATTAATAAGGGTTATAAATGTGCATTAATAAAATTAAAACATTGCATTTAATAAAGGCAAATATATAATGTAATAAATATTATAATAAATAAAGGATCAACTGTACAATACAGACCTTATTACTTTATTATCTATGACATATTTGAGCAGAAACACACTGAACCCTGAGCACACCATCACCCAGGGCGGAAGCAGAAGAGGTCACTGACACCCACAACAAAAGCCAAAACACAGGTGATCTAAACGGGCGCTGGAGAAGGGCTGGGTCAGCGCGGCCTGCAGGCGGCCAATCAGACAGGCAGTGGCGCTCAGCAACAAGGCACGTTTGCATAACTTCCTGCCTGAGAGCGCAGTGGACGGCCACAGCCGCATTCCTCAGCAGGACGGTACACGTCAGAGAGCTATTTTAAGAATGTGGCCAAACAAGCTTTCCACACAGCCGGGCCGGGGAGGGGAGGGGAGGAGAGGGGAGGGGGGCACAAGTGGGCTTTTTATTTTCGCCCGTCCTGAGTCAGGCCCCGAGCTTTAGGAAGGGCGGGATGGAGCCGGAGGAACAAAGGCTGAAGAAAGTGAAGAAACAAAGAAGGCAGAAGAAAGTAGAAGAGGACTCTCATGGGAATAACAGGAACACAGAGGCCCAAGAGCCAAGAACTGTCCTCTCCCACTTTCCAGCCTCGCTGCGTCCCTTACGACTCAACCGGCCGGTCCCGTCACTGTCCCTTTAAGACTAACATATGTAAATGGAGCCCTGTTATGACTGGCTGCCTCATTCTAAAAGCACACTATACCGCTGCATGCTGATCATGTAGATATACACCAATCAGCCACAACATTAAAACCACTGATGATCCGGGTTAAGGAGTGGGTCTACATATTAGGCAGCGAGTGAAGGCAAAAGAATCAGACACTCAGATGTTCTAGATAATGACTGGGTCAGAACATCTCCACCAAAACATCAGACAGGTTATGAGGGGTGCTCCCAGTATGCAGTGGTCAGTACCTACCAAAAGTGCTCCAATTAAGGACAACCAGAGGCAGGGTCATGGTCACCTCAGGCCTTATTGACGAACATGGAGGTGTAGGAAAAGGGTGGCGTTTTAACGCGGGTGCAAAAATCTTTATTTTTAATAAATGAAATATTAATTTAGAAGCTACACAGGATTCTCTCATGCATTCTCTCATGTCTTTATCTCATTAAAATTAAGTGAATTATCTGAAACATCTGTGTGACAAATATGTAAAAACACCCTGGTTCAGACAGCGGCCCCAGCGCCCGTGACTGGTTGTATTACACAGCAGTGTGAGAGCAGAAGCTTCCAGGCTGCTTAATAAAGGCTGTCAGGCTTTATCAGTAGAAGTCGGCTCCCAGTCATGTGCGAGAACCTTGAGAGAGATAAAACCACAGATATGAGCAGAGCAGCTTCTATGAATGAACCACAAGCTCTAGCTGTTTCTTAATGCACCTCCAGCTTCACAATATCTTTAGAGTGGCTACAGAGCCAGCCTGCAGAGGTTAGAGGAGTTTTCTAAGTTAGTATGAAGCTCTAATAGCATCAATATCCAGTATGAAGCTCTAATAGCATCAATATCCAGTATGAAGCTCTAATAGCATCAATATCCAGTATGAAGCTCTAATAGCATCAATATCCAGTATGAAGCTCTAATAGCATCAATATCCAGTATGAAGCTCTAATAGCATCAATATCCAGTATGAAGCTCTAATAGCATCAATATCCAGTATGAAGCTCTAATAGCATCAATATCCAGTATGAAGCTCTAATAGCATCAATATCCAGTATGAAGCTCTAATAGCATCAATATCCAGTATGAAGCTCTAATAGCATCAATATCCAGTATGAAGCTCTAATAGCATCAATATCCAGTATGAAGCTCTAATAGCATCAATATCCAGTATGAAGCTCTAATAGCATCAATATCCAGTATGAAGCTCTAATAGCATCAATATCCAGAATGAAGCTCTAATATCATTAATATCCAGTATGAAGCTCTAATATCATTAATATCCAGTATGAAGTTCTAATAACATTAATATCCAGTATGAAGCTCTAATATCATTAATATCCAGTATGAAGTTCTAATAACATTAATATCCAGTATGAAGTTCTAATAACATTAATATCCAGTATGAAGCTCTAATAACGTTAATATCCAGAATGAAGCTCTAATGACATTAATATCCAGAATGAAGCTCTAATATCATTAATATCCAGTATGAAGCTCTAATATCATTAATATCCAGTATGAAGCTCTAATATCATTAATACTGAATAGCTTGTTTTAAAATTATTCTAAAGAGACAATTTTGTAATGTCTTTTTTAAGCATTATAAAATATTAAGACTTTATAAAATTATATTTAAATAGCTTTTAAAACCATTTTAAAATAGTTTTAATTTGTGAGCTATTCAATATAGAGGATGTTAATATTAAGGATAATTCAACATTCAGTAGTTGCCCTAGTTATTGTAGCTTTATTATTTTAAAAAAGTTATTAAAAGGTCATTTAACTGCCTGTAAATGATATAATCGTTACGTATAATTTCATGCAGTACACATATGAACTACTTATGTAACCAGGCTAATATGTGTTCTACAGATGTTCTCTCTGGAGAGGGAACTCGGTGTGTAGCAGTCTGCAGAAAAAGGGGGATCAGAAGTGAAACACTGGGTTGGATATTGGTTCGAGGTGGCATTTAAAAAGATCTGCACTGAACCCGCACAGGCAGGAGGGGCGGCAGAGAGAGGGCACTTTTTCCAGCTGTGGGAATGCTGAAGTTTCCATGTGCCACATGACCACATCTTTACTTTCCAGTTGAGTAGCAGTGGGTACAGGACCTTAGTGAAAACTGCTCCTCCCCCTATCACCACCTCTCGCTCAGCTGCAACCAAATTTAGCCAGCGGAGCCGCAGCATCATGCAAAAGGCCCTCAGCATCTCCCGGCCTGCACAAAGGAGGCCATTCTTCCTCAGGGCCGGCGTGAATTCAGGGTACGACCAACAGTAAAAACGCACAGCCTGACTCCAGTTCCGAAATTCGCCCTGAAGTCACCCTGATTAGCTCAGGCCGTAGCTCACAAGCCGTCATACGACAAGGTGCTGGAGCAACAGGCGACCAAGTCATTTCCTGTGGGTGGAGGCGATCTGTAGCTGTGATTTAGCAACAAGCAGCATCATAGTGACAAGCGAGATTCTCGACTTCGGTGAATGAATTACGACACCATGACGGGACAAGCTAAATGACCGGCACCAATGAAGTAGATGCTGGACTTATTGTTAAAAATCTGTTGCTTAATATGCAGAGGTCAAATGGTCAATTTGGAAATCTTCGTTTGGGACGTACCATCTACTATAAATACAAACCACCCTAAATACAACGTCCACAAGTGGAGCTCTGGCTCCATAGCGGCGCGTTATGCTTGGGCCCAGAGGATTGCCACTTCTGTAGTTCCAAGACCTTACACTGGGTTTCGACCAAGCATAGAAATCAGCATGTTCACGTCCGGGCAATCAGGGGTGGCAGATAACCATATATACCATATATACATACATACATATAAGAATGACATTATATATAAAACCAAAAGTTTGTGGACACCCCTTCTAATGAATGCACTCATCTACTTTAAATTGCACCCATTGTTGACACATAGGACACAGCTTGTCTAGACCCTGTAGAGAAGTACGGTCAATGGAGCAGATCAACTAGATGACCCTATCGGCTTAATGCTGCCTAATAATGCCAGGCGTGGGCTAGTGGAGGGGTGTAAAGCCCCCCAGCATTGAGCTGTGGAGCAGTGGAAGAGCTGTGTTCTCTGGAATGATGGTAGTGGAGCTCCATCCAGTACTTTTGGGATGATCTAGCATCCTGACTAACGCTCTCGTTGCTGAATGCAATCAAATCCTCACAGCAATGCTCCTCCAAAATCTAGCAGAAAGCCACCTTCTTCCCTGGACAGTAGGTGTTAGCTACATTACAATCACTTGTTAGCTACATTAGCTTTACCGCATCACAAAGTTCAGGCGCCAGACCCTGTCCTGACTGATCAACTGCATCTCGAGCGTGGCTCATCAACATCAGACCATGTAAACGTCATGCACCCATCACTGAAAGCACGTCAGACTTTCCTCCAAGTCCTCCAAGATCCAGCGCCTCGATTAGTCAGGCGGACACTCCGCTCTCCTGTTCGCTTACAACCTCCGAACCAAGGAAACGCACTGTCACAAGCACTTCCACGGCAACACATGACGAACTAGGCCCGGCAGAAGCGCGAGGGATTCCTCGGGCTTGGCTCAGGCTTAGCAGAGTCTCCGCTGACCTAGTAAACACAGTCACGTTAAGCTGACCAGTAGGCCGCAGCAGCATGGGCAGGGTTCTGTTTACAGTAATTAGAGGTGTAAACTTCACGATGTGGATTTGTGGCTCATTCCGATGCTGCCGTGTCTGTAGAAGCCGGTGAATGGAGCTTCAGTTTGCTTTAGGAAAGGAAAACCCCCCAAAAATATATAAATAAATAAATAAATAAGGAATAACTACTTATATGTAGGCTTTTCCAATTTCCACCTACTAGCCAGACGTCCCCTAGACAAACAGTTTAAGACAACAGGACGACATATTTTAATGAAGCTATATAAGCTCGATCCTTTATTCCGATCCTTTGTTTTTACCGCTGTGCTCTAGCAGAGTGTCCTTTGGCGGCCTCTAGGCGTCATTAACAGGCATTATTCCCAGCTGCCCCCAGCTATCCCCACTCTCAGAGGAGGAGGGTCTTCAGTCTGGGTTTGAGGACAGCGAGCGTTCGGACACCCAGGGGAAGCTCGTTCCACCACTTCGGTGCAGGACAGTAAAAGGTCTGGACGCTCGTCTTCTGTGGATCTTAAAGGATGGCGGGTCGAGCCGAGCCGTACTTGAAGCTGGAAGGTGCAGATTGGGCTCTTTTGACCATCGCCATCAAGTACGGAGGGGCTGGCTGGTCCAGTCTTGGCTTTGTAGGCCAGTCAGGGGGTTGAATGGGTTCTGACGTGAGAACATGGCCCCACTGAAGACAATCCAGCCTCTCTCACAGCTCAGCCCAAACCCGACTGACATGCTAATTACCAAAACATTACATTATTGGTCGGTCAGACACTCGCTGCAGCTCAAACAGCAACATCAGCATGTTTTGGTATCTGCACCACCATCATCTACATGCTGGTAGCCAGCGGAGTGAAACGGTCACTGGAGAACGTGCTGAGAATGTAAAAAATGACTCTAAATAAATGAACGCTGGGAAAAGCGAGAGCATGGACGCTTTTGGGCAACCACTTAATGAACACCTCACCCCACCTTACCGGCACAGACAAGACAACTACAGCAAGCACTCGCAACCCAGCAGATGGCAGACACGTGGCAGTAGCAATGCCTATAGGGTTAGAATGGGAGGTCAGAAAAGCTCCTATAGGGGGAATAGTGCACGCGTCCCAATACTTTAGTCCATATAGCGTACATTTAGTGGAGCTCTGTTCATACTGAACATTTAGAGAGCTAGGGTGGAACTGAGGTCTAGGACTAGCTAGAGTTTATACGAGGAGGCGATTTCACGATTTCCACGAGTAAAATTTGTTGTTGTTCAAAAATTCAGGGTTAATGAACTTTCCTATGAATATAAGACATATTTCCTTTGATCAATCTCTCAGTTTTTGTATCTGTAAATATCAAAAAGGGAGATAATATTAAGACAGTAATTTTAGTTTTCAGTCTGAAGGGATTTGGTGTTTCTGCTTCGTTTGCATTAGTGACTTATTTTGACACGGTCTAAGCATAACCAGCCAGCTGATTGGCTAGGTTTGTCTAAAGGCGGGACTATATCCGTAACCAGTCAGCTGATTGGCTCCGTTGTCAGGATTTTATTTGGAAACAGCAAACAGAAAGACTTTGTTAAGGGGCGGGACTTTATCCGTAACCAGCAAGCTAATTGTTTCCGTTTGTCTAAAGGCGGGATTTTATCCATAACCAGCCAGCTGATTGGCTCTGTTCGCTAAAGGCGGGACTTTATCCATAACCAGTCCGCTGATTGGCTCGGTTTGTCTAAAGGCGTAACTTTATCCATAACCAGCCAGCTGATTGGCTCCGTTTGGTTAGTCTAAAGGCGGGACTTTATCCATAACCAGCCAACTGATTGGCTCTGTTCGCTAAAGGCGGGACTTTATCCATAACCAGTCCGCTGATTGGCTCGGTTTGTCTAAAGGCGTAACTTTATCCATAACCAGCCAGCTGATTGGCTCCGTTTGGTTAGTCTAAAGGCGGGACTTTATCCATAACCAGTCCGCTGATTGGCTCGGTTTGTCTAAAGGCGGGACTTTATCCGTAACCAGTCAGCTGATTGGCTCGTTTTGTCTAAAGGCGTAACTTTATCCATAACCAGCCAGCTGATTGGCTCTTTTCGTTTAAAGGCAGGACTATATCTGTAAACATACGCCATGTCAGCCAGTAACAGTTTCCTCATTCATAACACCATAAGTTCTGCTTTTTACCCTCAGCCCATGTTCATATGAGGCTCACTGCCTCCCCTCACACTACCAGAACTCTGCTCTCCACTGGCGGTGTGGCCTCAACTACAGACATATACAGCAGTAGGAGGATGATCATATAATATTCATAATACTGTACATAATACTCCAAGCATCCTGCATCAGAAAAAGCATCAGCCACGCCTAGCACGCCATCATCATTTACAGCATGTTCCTACATCCAGGAGGACGCGAGGACAAGAGCAGATCTGATACACAGAACTGGGCCAATTATGGTTCTACACGGTGCTGCACCAACGCCAGTCAGGCGTACCGGAACAGCAGCAGGAATTCAATCAGTGGAGGAGCTCTGAGGAGCTCTGAGCGCTGCTGATAAGTCCCTCCGACAGATAAGCCAGGCAGCGCTGCACTGCATGCTTTACTGAGGCTGTGTGTGTGTGTGTGTGTGTGTGTGTGTGTGTGTGTGTGTGTGTGAGAGAGAGTACTATAGCCTGTATTACCTGCTCTAAAACTGGCTAGGACTGAAATTTGGACCTCAGAATGGTTTAGTTTATGATGTGAATGACTGAATTTGATCTGATTAATGCTAAATCATATTTAGAGGTCGGCCGATATATCGGGCCAATATTTGCCATTTTTTAAGTTTATCGGTATCGGCTGATATCCGTGTTTAGTAGTTAAGATGTTAATTCGGGCACGTCTGCGGGCAGCCCTGTGGAACGTGCTGCCCCAAGCCAAAACTTTAGTCCTGGTAGATAAAGGTAAGGCTTAAATTGTGATATTTCAAAGCCATATATTTACTATATGTAAAATTATCAAGTGTAGCTTCACTTGTGTGTGTGATATTTTAGCTAACCCGGTATATCGGCAGCACACTTCGGCTGACTCTGACCTCTAAACATCGGCATGAGGTATAGAAAATCCCATATTGCTCGATCTCTATTTAGCTTTATTTAAATCATTAGCGTTGGGCTAAATTACGATGGTTACTGACTCCCTGTTCCATTAAGGCCTTTATTCACTACACCACTTTTACAGTCCTAACAGATTACAAATAGACTGGGTGTCTCACGCCGTCTGAGCAAACGTCCAGCAGCCACACCCTGAACAGGATTACGGGATCAGACTACACAACTCAGGAAGCGCCCAAAACACAAGCCCAACTCATATGAGCACATGCACTCTCCCACCACCATCAGGCTACTGATACATCTACTGCCGATACCGAATCTGTATCAGTTCAACCCTAATAAAAGGCATAAAAAACAATATAATAACAAAAAAAATATATATATATATACACACATATATATATATATATATATATATATACACACATATATATATACACATATATATATATACATACATATATATATATATATATATATATATATATATATATATATACACACACATATATATATATATATATACATACATATATATATATATATATATATATATACACACACACATATATATATATACACACATATATATATATATATATATATATATATATATATATATATATATATATATATATATATATATATTAAAATAATTTAATGAAGCGTCGGCTTAAAATCTTGATGTGATGCTCAACTGCAGCAGCCCTCGTTAATTCAGATTGATCACTTTTGTGATGCTGCTATTGATTGCATTATAAGATACGATAATCCTTTATTAGTCCCACAGCGGGGACATTCTCAGTGCCAGGGCAGAAAGGGATAGCAAGACACTCGGATGCAAAATGTAGATAAATTACCACTATATACACAATATAAAAAAATAACAATATTATTTACAGATTATTGTGTGGAGCTCATCACCATTATTAGCTAATTAATGTAATTCGTTGTGCTTAATCAGTACTGTAAAGTCAGAGGATCGCTTTATTACGTAGTTAATCCTGATTCGCACTACTTTTTGTAGTCAATTCCAAATAATCACACTTTTTCATAGCTGCTATTTATTGTATTATTTTGTGCAGCTAATTTCAATAATCACACTCAATTGCTTGGGTGATGCCGATCACATTTTTGGTGCGGTTAATCACGATCAATCACAGTATATTAATCCAGTTCATCAAAATTACACTGATGCCGATCACATGATTGATTTTGGGGTTGTTAATGTATATTGGTGCAGGTACCTGGAATTCACCGGAACACAGTTCATCACAATCCTATGAATTATTACTGCAATAATCACAATTATTGTGATTATTATTAGATCAATTTATTCAATAATTGCTCTTTGGGTTTAACTGGGACCTTGAGATCTCAATTTCGTGAACCACATGTGATGCGAATGATGTGAAAGCGAAGGTCTTATATCCTTGAAGAGTGATCATCTGAAGCGTTCACCCTCCTCATATTAAGGCTACTTATTTGTTGGAAGGGCAGAGTGAGCACATTGTAGCCTTATTTGATTGAACCCTGCACTCTGAACATGGCTAGCCTGTGTAAACAGACTCATGCCACGTCTGGTTTGGCCCGCTGTCCGGAGCGTTACACTGCACTAAAGTAAACAGCCGGATCTCCTGCCTTTACCATCGGCAGCAGAAAGGAAAACCCCAGCGCCGTAACACAAGTCCTTTCTTTCCACTGAAAGACCAGAATCCAGCCGGCGGACGAAGCCGACTGCCGCCGCTTGTGACTGACTCCCATTTCTGCCCTGCTGCACTTTCTTTCCTCGTCGTCCCTCCGCCAAACTGCAGGCTTGGTTAGGCCCACCTAAACACACAAGGGATCCTATACATGGGTCCTAAAGAATGGCACGGCTACACACACACACACACACACACACACACACACACACACACACACACACCCGACTGCCCTCCCTGCGAGCGCAAGACAAGAGGTTATTTGATTAGCGTGGAATTTTATTAAGCGGTGGGTGGGGTGGCAGCGGCACCAAGCAAAAGCCTCCATTCATTGGTCCTCTAAACTTCTGAGGGGAAAAACAGCGCTGTTGTGTCGCACGGCCGGAGAACGAGGGCCCACAGATCACTGCCATTAACCCTCTGTGTGTGTGTGTGTGTGTGTGTGTGTTAGGTATGAGCCATGTTCAGCCACACACTGCTAAAACTGGTGCCAAGCAATCCTACTCATTTTTTCACTGGTACCTAAACAAGAACGTCGGAACCCAAAGGAGACCCTTCAAAGCCCCTACGCTACACCCATAAGCCCCGAGACCCTGTGTGCAAGCCCACACATCAGTGCATCACCCCTAAACCTGCATCACTGTCATGATTAACAGTTCTGTAGGCCCTAAACTAGAACCCTGTGGGACGCCACACGATGTGCTACAGTAAAAAGTCTCCAAATTATAATGAAAAAGGGTTCCTCTAGGGTTCTTTAGTAATGGCAAGAGTTCAGACAAAAGTATTGGGACGCCTGCTTATTCACGGTTTCTTCTAAAACAGGTAAACTATATAGATGCTGTTCCACATGTGTGTGTGTGGTGTTTGTTGTGCACAGTAGTCTGAATAGTTGCATCAGTCACTTCGCAGGATGCGCAACGTCACGTAAGGCAAATTATATATAAATATTTGATTTAAATATACATATAATTCTCTGCTGGATACAAAAGGAAAATTCACACTGTTCTCATTTTCTACTAGATAATCAAAAGCGTTATATTTATTCAGTCTATGTCAATTAGAAGCTTTATTATCCGGTCTATCATTGGGTCTATACCAATCAGGAGCCTTATAAATCTCTCTACATCAATCAGATGCCTTATTAGTCAGTCTATTGTTCAGTTTACCCCAATCAGAGGCTTTATTATTCTGTCTACATCAATCAGAAGCTTTTGCACGTTTCGTTTCCACTTGTATTTACTGTGGATGAGATGAACGGTAATCCGATCACACCTCATCTTCCCATGCAATAGGGTGAAATCTGAACATGATCCGATCACCAAAAACTGTTACCGCCAGACTGAACAGGCTCAGACTCTACAATGATCTGAATTCTGCATGGCTGATCAGATTCCTCCACAAGCTTCTCAGTTATTAGTAACACACTTAATGCCTAGCCTTCTGATTGGTGTAGACCTAACAATTAAGCTTCTGATTAGTGTAGACCGAACAAGAACAGAACGATAAATCATCTGATGGGTGTAGACTGAACGATAAAGCTTCTCATTGGTGTAGACCAAACAATAAACCAAACAATAGACTGAATAATAAAGCTTCTGATTGGTGTAGACTGAACAATAAACCAAGTTCTGGTTGGTACAGACAGAATAAGAAAGCTTCTGGGTTGGTCTGGACCGAACAATAGACCGAATGATAAAGCTTCTGACTGGTGTAGTCAGAACAATAGACCACATAATATAGCTTCTGATTGGTATAGGCCGAACAATAAAGCTCCTGATTGGTGTAGACCAAACAATAAAGCTTATGACTGGTGTAGACCAAACAACATGCCAAAAAATAAAGCTCCTGATTGGTGTAGACCAAACAATAAAGCTTATGACTGGTGTAGACCAAACAACATGCCAAAAAATAAAGCTCCTGATTGGTGTAGACCAAACAATAAAGCTTAGGACTGGTGTAGACCAAACATCATGCCAAAAAATAAAGCTCCTGATTGGTGTAGACCAAACAATAAAGCTTCTGACTGGTGTAGACTGACCAACAGACAAACTGTAAAGCTTCTGACTGGTGTAGACTGACCAACAGACAAACTGTAAAGCTTCTGATCGGTGTAGACCGACCAACAGACAAACTGTAAAGCTTCTGATCGGTGTAGACCAAACAATAAAGCTTCTGACTGGTATAGACCTAACACAAAAAGCTTCTGACTGGTGTAGACCGAATAATAGACCAAACTATAAAGCTTCTGATTGGTGTAGACCAAACAATAAAGCTTCTGACTGGTGTAGACCGAACACAAAAAGCTTCTGAATGGTGCAGACTGAACACGGTGTAGACTGATTTGTGCAGACCGAATAATTAAGCTTCTGATTGATGTAGTCAGAACAATAGACCACATAATATAGCTTCAGATTGGTATAGAGTGAACAATAAAGCTTCTCATTGGTGTAGACCAAACAATAATAATATTGTTGTTTAACTGAATAATAAAGCTTCTGGTTTGTGTAGACTGAACAATAGACCGAACGCTTCTGATTGGTTTAAGACTAATGTATTTATTATTAATTGGCCTATTTAGAACTTTGAACATCCTGTAATTTCACAGATAGACAGTAAAAGCTGTGGGGGGGATTGTGGTGTTCTGAAGAGCTCTGCATTTCTGCAGTGACACAATTGAGGCTGAGTCTTAACACCAAACAGTGCTCTCCTAATTCATCTCCAAACCCCACTGAGACTTTCTCCAGTCCAGCATCCAGCAACACTCGCTCTTCACTGTAGTGCCTCTGCTGCATA
Source organism: Salminus brasiliensis (assembly GCF_030463535.1). Taxonomy (NCBI): domain Eukaryota; kingdom Metazoa; phylum Chordata; class Actinopteri; order Characiformes; family Bryconidae; genus Salminus; species Salminus brasiliensis. The sequence goes on from NC_132886.1 coordinate 2,658,268, forward strand.
CAGAGCTACTCTGGACAACAGCCTCCCTTCAGACAAAGACCACCAGACAGAGTCCATGTCAGTGGTCATCAGCCCTGCTTCTGCAGAGCTACCTTCACTGAGAGAGGAAAAAGATCTTCAGAGGCAGGAGAACTTCACGCTGAACTCACTCAGGGAAACGCCTCCCCATTCCTGAGTCGCCGAAAAGAGTCAGGAAGAACAGCTGTGAGGAAGCAGTTACAGCCTGATTACATCAGACACCCACTCTACTTCAGCTACGAGGCTCAGAGAGCCTTCACACACTGACCCAGAGAACGAGCCACGGCCCAAACGCCTCAGCTACCTCAGTACCTCCAGACCTCGCTGCCTCAGCTATACCAGTCTCCCCTACCTCAGTCACGCCCTAATGCCAAATGCCTCAGTTACCCCAATCTGTGATGTTACCCAGGCTGCCTTAGATACACCCTCACGTCAGATGCCTCAGTTATCCCAACACCTTCTGCCTCTGTTACCCCAGCTGCCACAATTACACCCTAATATCAGATGCCTCAGCTACCCCAATCCCTGCTGCCTGTTACCTCAATTCTTGCTGTCTGTTAAACTAATGCCACAGCTACCCCAACCCCAGATTCATACGTTACCCCCAGCTGCCACAATTACACCCTAATGTCAGATGCCTTTGCTACCCCAACCCCAGGTACCTCCATTACCCCAAACTCTACTGTTACCCCATCTGCCTCGATACACCCCAATAGCAGTTGCCTCAGTTACCCCAATCCCAGATACATACGTTACCCCAGCTGCCTTAATAACACCCCAAATATCAGATGCCGCAGCTACCCCAATCCCTGCTGCCTGTTACCCCAAGCTCTACTGTTACCACAGCTGCCATAATTACACCCTAATGTCAGATGCCTGTTAGCCCATACCCTGACACCTCAATTACCTCAATCTCTGCTGTTACCCCAGCTCCCTCGATTACACCCTAAAGTCAGATGCCTCAGCTTCCCCAATCCCTGCTGCCCGTTACCTCAATTCCTTGTCTGTTAAACCAGCTGCCTTACTTATGCTCTAATATTAGATGCCTCAGCTTCCCCAACCACAGATTCATACGTTACCCCAGCTGCCACAATTACACCCTAAAGTCAGGTGCCTCAGCTACCCCAATCCCAGATGCATACGTTACCCCAAGCTCTGCTGTTACCCCAGCTGCCTCCATTATACCCTAATGTCAGATGCCCGTTACCCCAGCTGCCTCACTTGTGTTCAGATGCATACCTCAATCTCTGCTCTGTTACCCCAGCTGCCTCAATAACATCCCAAATATCAGATGCCTCAGATACCCTAAACCCTAATGCTAAACCTTAATCTCTGCTGTAACCCCAACTGCTTCAGTTACACCCTAATGTCAGATGCCTCAGGTACCCCAGCTGCCTTAATTATACCCTAATGTCAGATGCCCGTTACCCCGATCTCCTCCGATGTCTGATCCCTCAGCTGCCTAAACTACCCTAATGCCACTCCCATCTTTTCAGTGCTTCCTCAGCACAGCAGTTTTAGCCCCGTTACCCCAGTTACCCCAGACTTCCCAGCCACTACAGTAACCCTAGCCTCAGCTCCCAGGTGCCGCAGTAACCAGAGTCCGAGTTGCCCGAGAGCGCTCAGCTGCCTCCGCTCAGGCAGATGCACAGACAGGTGAGAGGGAGGCAGGCCAGAACAGGCCGGCGGAGAGCGAGCCGAGCTGACTCCGCTCCCTGGCGCTCAGAGCGAACACTCGGCGTATTCAGAGCCTGCCAGCAGAAACCAAACTCCATCTGAATAGGAATTACGCTGCGGCTCACGCTCAGCTCAGCGGGAACACGCCTGGCAGAACCCAGCCTTAAAAGCCTCTGTTTTTTTGTTTAAAGCTGGCTTTAGATTACCACACGGAGAGCAGGGAGGGTTGGGCCATGTTCTTTTTTTTTTTTTCCTCCTCAACTTCCCCTAATTTGACCAGCTAGACAACAGGCCGCACAGCGTTACGTAGAACAGTGCAAGATGGAAGTAGAATAAATGTCATGTGACCGCATGAAAACACATGACGCTTTTGAGCAAACATGCATGTGTTCAAATGCAGACCAAAATACTCCGGACAAAAAGGCCAGAGAACACTCTATAATCAGCCAGACTGCAGCCGTAGCCTCCTCGGGACCGGGCTGTGAGCTGACAGCAAACAAATACAGAACAAATACAGGCCCAGAAATATTCCACAAACAAACAAATATAAACAGAGCTCACTACATGTCCAAATATTTGTGGACAACCCTTGTAATGAATGCATTCAGCTACTGAAAGTTGCACCCTTTGCTGAACACACAGGACTCTTAACATGAACCCATTGGCACCATGCCTACGTGTATAAAGCCCCCCAGCATTGAGGAGCTGTGGAGCAGTGGAAGATCTGTGCTCTCTGGAACGATGATGGTAGTGGTGGAGCTCCATCCAGTACTTTTGGGATGAGTTGGGGATGATGAGGAGGGGAGGGGATCATCCATCCAACGCCCTGACCTTACTGACTGCAATCAAATCCTCACAGCAATGCCGCTCCAAAATCTAGTAGAAAACTAGACCGTCTTCTCTGGACAGTAGAGACAGTTTCTTCAACAAAAGCCGGATCAGCTCTTTAAATTATTTCTTTCTAAATATTGAATGAACAGGTGTCCCAATACTTTTGTCCATACAGTGTATTTTATATATAGTTAGTGAGACTATGGAGAATGATGCTGTAGCCAGAAATCTGGGCATCCAACCTCAGAAGAAGGTCTGAGCCTAAGCAGCTTCAGGATCATGCTGATGCTCCATTGGCTGGAACAGGGAGAAGGGCATCTCCGTCATTCCCACTCCGGGCCGGAGCGCTGCTGCTGCTACTGCACTATGGAGGTTTGGTGGTGGAGCTGCAGGAGGAGAACCTCTCTCCAGAACTGCTGTGTAACACTGCGTAACCCATAGAGTCATATTAGTGTAAAATCCTGTAGTATTACTCCACCACCTCAGCCCACATGCTGCTCCACCTTCAGATCAAGCTTCTGGAGCTCTCAGACTGTCCAGAAATGCATGTGTACAGCGGTACATGAGGGGGCGCTCAAAGCGCAAATTACACTTCCCAACTGTAGGGGGAAGCAGCTGGGAAGTTGCCTAGTTTTCACTTGTGGGTCTCTAGGGTTTTTAGCCACAGTCATCCGTAAGTTGGAGTCCCAGAGAGCATAACTGTCCTCCACCATTAGGATATGGTGGAGCTTCATGCTTTGAAGCCTTTATCTGCTACCTGGCCGACTAGAACCGGCTTCTCCAGAGTAGCTAAACCTTCAGCTCATCTGCGTTCCAACACTGCAGTTAACAGAGCACAGAGTACAATAATGACAATTTCACACATTCTTTAGTAACGCCAGAGGTTCTTCATAGAACCACAACAACTCAAAGAACTAGTGGTTGTTCACATGGTTCTTTGCCTGATTTTAATACTATAGAGAACCCTTTTTAGTATTTTACAGAACCCTGTAAGCACTACATAGAACCCTTTTCAGTTATATAGAACCCTTTTCAGTAATACACCATGTTCAGTACTAACACAGAACCTTTTCAGTACTAATACAGAACTTTCTTAGTAATATACGTAGTCGTGATAGTACCGAAAAGGGTTCTCTATAATAGTGAAAATAGTTCTAACACAGAACTGCTGCAGTACTAAATACAAGACTTTTGTGTACTGTTCTGTACTAATACAGAACCCTTTCAGTACTAATACAGAACCCTTTCAGTACTAATACAGAACTACATTTCAGCACTAATATAAAATCACTGTAAAACACTTACAGCAGCAAATCAGAACCCTCTTCAGTACTAAACACATTTACAGTACCGAGGTAGAACCCTTCACTACTAATATTGAACCCTTGGGAAGATAATCTGCTTTAATGAGCATACCGTTGATATGGGCCAAACTTAAAGGGCACTGACCGGCTGCGATTAGTCCTGTTTAACTGGACGGGAGTATGGGAACATGAATGCAGATATTCAGACAGCAGTTTTTACATTGGTGAATTCTGCCTGCGTAACAAAATATTGCAATTATGTAAAATATTTATCCTGAAAATAAATCTGAATTGATTAAATATAGTAAATATTGTGAAATCATCGCCCAGCCCTACTGCAGACCTTTTACCTGGAGAGCCCTCCACTCCACACCATTACCGACTGTACAGCCATGTAGAGAGACACCGCGAGACAAGAACCCCGTTATGCCACAAGTAACCCCTTTAGCAGTGTGGGTAACAAGCCTGGGGTTCAATCCCTCAGCCCACCACGCTTCACCAACAGGTAAGACCCCTAACTCCACATTCGGCTACCCGAGTTCCATGCGTTAGAGCCCTGGACGAGCGCGCCAGGTGAAGGCTGTGCAGGTAAAGGTAATTACCCCCTTTATAACAGCCTGTCCGGTTGTTGTGACATCACACCCTTCAGAACGGGCAGCTCAGCTGGGCGTGATCACTGTTTACAGACATCACGCTCTTATTCTGAAAAGCTGCAGGTTAATGGACACAACACTGATAGTTTTTGTTTGTTTTTTTAAGCGAACCGTCCACTGAAGGGGAAGTGAGAGTGGTTCTTCTGCAGCCTCGCTACAAAGACCTCATTGTGCCACCGTCACTTCACTTAAACACGGTACAAATACAGAGTCAACCTGGTGCACCTTCTCAGAAATGATCAATAAACACTGAATTTCTGATACTTGTGTAACTCCAGTATGGAGGCCTAAGCTCTCCAGGGTCGCCAGATCACCAAAAACTCCTCCAGTTCATAACAGGGTTGTAATGACACCAGCATTCAGAACTGGCCTGGATACCTTAGCCTCTCAATCCAGCAAGAACAGGGAGCGTCTCGGGTCCATATGTCCATATAAGCTCACAGGCATGCACCCCAGACCGGTGACGATCCAGCGATCCAAGCCCAGTGTTTGTTAGCAACATTAGCCTAGCATCTCCCAGTGGAAACTAAAGTAGCACATGCCCGATACCAATGATGTCTTGGCTGATTGACTGAATCTGGGTCCAGTGATCGACCACGTTTCCTTAATTTCCCACCGAACTTCTCATTTGAGGAGCCTCAGATCAGATTTGGCAGCTAAGCCTTGTTTAGGCCCAGCAATTTTTGACCAGCACATTAATAGTCCTAATTCAAGACAGAATCCCTCTCGTTCTAGCCCTAAAGAGTCGTACTAAGCATTAGAGATGGACCGATACGAGTTTAGAGGTCAGGGTCAGCCAATGGCCGATACGTGCTGCTGATTCTTTTGGCCGACTTCTAGATGTTTGACACTTATATTACACATTATATTTATTAATAATAATAACAACAACAACAACAGGTGGATGCACATAACTTCTGATCTTTACATCATTTACTTAACACTGACTTGAACCATCTTTATCAATAAAAATAAATATTAAAAATTATTAACCTTTACATTAATAACTTTCTGCATTTTTATATAAAACAAAGTCCTCAAGTAACCAACTGTGAGGAAAAACACAGTGCACTTGACTTAGCAGTGGTTGGTGTGGCGCAACAGATAACATCACTACCTGCCGGTGAGCTATTACACCATGTGGGAGACTGGGGTTCGATTCCCAGTCTGGGTGGCTAGGTGCTGCACAACACCAATAAGAGTTCTTGGGCAAGAGCCTCAGCTAAATGCCATTAATGATTATTAATTAAAATTAATGCGGCAGCATCGAAAATCACTAAGTGCAAAAGTGAAGGAAATCCTGGAAACATTACAGAACAATAAACTCAATTGCAATCTCTCTCAATAACACAGGGCTGCTTTTAAAAAACATAAATAAATAAATAAATAAATAAATAAATCGGCGCTACCAAACACCGGTATCAGGCGATGCAAATAATATATCGGCCCAATATATCGGTCCACCTCTACTAGGTGTGTTCGAGGATTCAGAGCCCTCATCATACAGCCATTTGGCACTCCGCTAGCTAACCTGTCCACAGCTCAGGACAATACACAGGGCAGGGCAACCCCTAGCCAACAACAGTCAGTCCTGGTCAGACAGCAACCTGCCACAGTGGAAACATCAGTAAAGTCATGGACAGTCCTTGAAATTCCCTTTAAATTCCCTTAACCAACCATGCAAGAGCCTGGGCCTGCAGTTGTGGCCTCCGGGGTACTACCGCATTTCTCAATTCTGCTGCTGCAGCCCCTCGCTGGACACATCCCACTGAAATCAGAAGCCCTTCACGAGGGTAAAATAGAGACGGTACAGCAGGAACACACTAAAGACATGCAGGACCCACCACTGAATTCAATTCCTGGATGGAAATTTATATATTAGATATACAGGTTGAGCTCTCCAGGACTTCAGATGTCCAGCTCGGACACAGCTTCTAACGGTCATCCTGGTGATTTTTAAATTGTAGAAGGTTCCTAGGACTCATGGACCACCCCACGAACCCTTTAGGAGACCAAACCCAAGAAATGCCCCAGCATTCAGGCCTCCCGTACTCGATATGTTCTCCTTGAGGAGTTTCAGGAGTTTCGCAGGCTCGCTTCACTGTTGTGGGAAACCCCTTACACAGAGTTTAGGTCTACAGGACTTTAAATGTGGAGCTCTGATGAGGCTCCTAAAGCTTAAACAGGCCATTGCAGTGTTGCAGCAACGTCTCGCACTCAGCTCACAAACCCTGATTGAGAATAAACCGAGTTACGGACCTCCAGGACTTGACTTGTGCAGATCTGATGAGACTCTTAAAGCTCCTACTGGTCATTTATGCGCTGCAGAAGCTCCCAACACACTTGCCTCCCCTCGTAAACCCTTCCTGAGACCACAAAAGACTGACAATGTGCAGATCTGGACCTCCAGGACTCCAGGGGTTGTGCATTTCTGGTGTGGGACAGAGTTACTGTTGTCAAGTTCTCTCTAAACAGCATATTTTAGTGCTTTACCTGCTCCAACCACCTGACTCACCTCACAAACCCACCATTATACTCAAATGAAAGAAAGGAAAACACTCAAATATGAAAGAAAGCTTAGACAGGTTTAGTCCTCCAGGATTTGACATGTTCTTCTTAGAGTTTCTGAGTCTTAGTCCTAAGGTCATTTTACTGTTGCAGAAGATCCCATCACACCTAACTCACCTCTCGAACCCTTCATGAGAACTAAATGTGGGTGTAAAAGCAGGAAAAGTTATAATAACTCAGATACATTAACAATTACAGATCTACACCAGTTTAGGCCTCCAGATCTTCTCACATTCCTCTTTTAAGAGATGTTTGGTATGTTCCTAAAGTCATTAACTACTGCAGAAGATCCCATCACACCTTACTCGCCTCTCGAACCCTTCATGAGACTCAAATAAAGGATATTAACAAGACTAAACACACGGTTTAGTCCTCCAGGACTTGACACATTCTTCTTAGAGCTTCTGAGTCCTGCTCCTAACGTTGTTTTACAGTTGCAGAAGATCCCATCACCCCTAACTCACCTCTCGAACCCTTCATGAGAACTAAATGTGGGTGTTAAAGCAGGAAAAGTTATAATAACTCAATAATAATAATCAGACACTAATAATAATTACAGATCTACACCAGTTTAGGCCTCCAGATCTTCTCACATTACTCTTTTAAGAGTTTTTGGTATGCTCTTAGTCGTTAAACTACTGCAGAAGATCCCATCACCCCTCTCTCACCTCTCGAACCCTTCCCTGGACTGAAACCAGGCTGCTCCAGCTCTGCTGATGGACCAGGACTCGAGGGACCCGAGCTCTCTTCCTCTCTGGTGTGGGCCAGAGTTCCCCAGCTCCCTCTAAACACCACAGTGTGGTCCCATCCCTGCTCTGACACCCCTAACTCACCTCTCACCCCCCTTCAGGGGGGCAAAGTCTGCGTGCTAGAACAAGAACCCCCTCAAACGTGGGTGTGAGGGCGCTGCTCCTCACCCCTGCAGCCCTGCACCCCTGAACACTGAGAAAACAGGGCCGTTAGCAGCAGGGGCTAATCTAGCCCCCAGCTCCGGACTGGAGCTCAGCCTCGTGTGTGTGTGTGTGTGAATATGTGTGTGTGTGTGTGTGAGAGAGAGAGAGCCATGAGGGACGTGTGTATAAGTGGATTAGCCGAAGTTATAAACTAGCTTAGAGGCTAATCAGCCGCCGATGCTAGCTGTAGCTATGCTAGCTAGCTAGCTAACTCACCAGAAGGCAGTCGGTGTTTATCTCCGACTTCGGATCCTTCAGCATGGCATCGATTTTCTCGAACCGAGCCGTCAAACTCCCCACAGAGGTCATCTTCTCCTTTCGGCACAGCTGAGGGGTTTAGAGGCGATAAATACGACAAAACCCCCCGTGTTTTCGAGCGGCTCGCGCTGGGTTAGCCGGCTAGCCCGGAGCTCCGCTGCTGGTCCCGATCACAGCAACGCTTTGTGTCTCTGCGGTTTTTCACTCATAAACGACCAACAAACGATGAAAATCCACATTTTTTTAGACCAACGCAACCAAGTTAAGCCGGCCGTATCCTCCTCAGTTCATGACAGCTTGGCAGAAAGGCTGAAAGCAGCGATATTAATAACAATAACAGCAGAATCGCGGCGCCCCGCGGGCTCTACATGACAGCACGCGCCGCCAGTGTGCAGAAACTCAACATTTTCAGCGATCAAGCGACTAAACTTCGCTCATATTCGACGAACCCGAGCTAAATAAGTGTGGAGGACAGTTGCAGGTTAAAGGAGGCAGCTAGCCGCACCGCTCGCCCCGGGCCCGCAGGTCCGCCGCTGAGCGCGAGCGACACGGGAGGGGGTAAAACTGCACGGGAGAGGGGGAAAACTGCACGGAAGCACCGCGAAAACACGAGAAGCGAAAGTTTCCAGCTCGGGCCGTGAACGTGGGTGACTTTCTAAAACTCGGTGCCTGTTTAAAAAAAGGAAAAGTTCCCCTGCAGGCGGCTGGAGTCGGCGAGCTCGCAGATCCGCGCGGCTCGCGCTGCTCCCTGACCTCTGCTGTAGTCCGGTAGGGTTCTGAGATGCACACGAGCCGCTCTCCGATCGCACTGGGGTTCTAGATAGTTATTAATATCAATAATGATGATGAGAGCGCCCAACATGTCCGCCTTCCTGTTCAAACACCCCGGAGGAGACCAGCACTGCGCACGCGCGCTCCCGCTCACAGACTCAGGCGCGTTCACGAGAGAGGGAGGGAGGGAGGACGCGCTGGTGCACGGGAGCGCGCGTGCCTGCTTAGAGCACATATGAGATTCACTAAGTACGTTTTTAATAGAAAACAAACAAATAAACAAACCAGTAAACAAATTAAAAAGATGTCTGATTATTGAGAGGTAAACAAATAAACAAATAAACAAATAAATAAACCAGAAAAGTGCATTTCCTGCACAAATGCACGCGGAAATGCCCGTGCAGTGTGTAAGGTTGCTTGGCAATGTGGTCACTATAGTGAAACTAGGGTTTTTTTTTCCTTAGGTGGTTGCTATGGAGTTGCTTGGTGGTTGTTAGGGTGTTGTTAGGTTGATATGATGTTGCGAAATGGTTGCTATGATATCCCAGATGTTTGCAATGGATGCTACAGTGCTGCTTAGTGGTTGTTAGGGTGTTGTTATGTGGTTGCTATGATATTTCATGTGTTTGCTATGGTGTTGCTTAGTGGTTGTTAGGGTTTTGATAGGAGGTGGATATGACATTGCAAAGTGGTTGCTATGATATCCCAGATGTTTGCTATGAAGTTAGAAGATGGATGCTACAGTGTTGCTTAGTGGTTGTTAGGGTGTTGTTATGTAGTTGCTATGGTATCCCAAGTGGTTGCTGTGGTCTCTTAGGTGGTTGCTATGGTATTTCATTTGTTTGCTATGGTGTTGCTTAGTGGTTGTTAGGGTTTTGCTAGGAGGTTGAAACGACATTGCAAAGTGGTTGCTATGATATTCCAAATGTTTGCTATGAAGTTAGGAAATGGATGCTACAGTGTTGTTTAGTATCTGTTAGGGTGTTGTTATGTGGTTGCTATGGTATCCGAAGTAGTTGCTATGGTCTCTTAGGTGGTTGCTATGGAGTTGCTTAGTGGTTGTTAGGGTGTTGCTAGGAGGTTGATGCAATATTGTGAAGTGGTTGCTATGACATCCCAGATGTTTGCTATGAAGTTAGATGGATGTTACAGTGTTGCTTGGTGGTTGAAAGGGTGTTGTTATGTGGTTGCTATGGTCTCTTGGGTGGTTGCTATGGAGTTGCTAAGTGTTTGGTAAATGGGTTCTGTAGTGTTACTAAGTGGATGCTGTGTTACCTCGTGTTGTTAATATGGTGTTGCTTAGTGGTTGTTAGGGTTTTGCTAGGAGGTTGATACGACGTTGCGAAGTGGTTGCTATGATATCCCAGATGTTTGCTATGAAGTTAGGAAATGGATGCTACAGTGTGGCTTAGTGGTTATTAGGGTGTTGTTATGTGGGTGTTATGGAGTTGCTAAGTGGTTGGTAAACACATTCTGTAGTGTTACACAGTGGATGCTATAGTACCTCATGTTGTTAATATGGTGTCGCGGAGTGATTGTGAGGGTTTTGCTAGATGATTGTTGGGCAGTTGCTATGGTGCCTCAGGTTGTTGCTAGGGTGCTTTCAAGTGGGTGCTGTGATACCCCATGATCTGGGTCCAGTCCACTTCCCTGTTGAGGGGTGGATCTACATATTAGGCAGCGAGTGAACAGTCAGCTCTTGAAGGTGATGAAGAAGGAGTTGAAGACACTCTGACAAGAACCAAACTGGGATGTTCTAGATAGTGACTGGGTCAGAACATCTCCAGAACATCATTCAATTTCATTTAATTTCATTTATTCAGTTCTTTGACTGGGGCAGTGCTCATTAATTCACAGAGAAATGACTGTAAGTGACCCAGAGTTAGCCTTAAAGGCTAATTCTTATCTGTAGTTGCCAGGGTTGCCACCTGGCCCCTGTCAGAAACGAAATTTCGGAGCCTGACTACGAACATTTTCTACATCTAGGAAATGTATATATATATCAAAAAATAAATATTTTCTCTTAACTAATGTATTTATTTATTAACTATAATTCTAGTAGTATGATTTGTTCTAGAAACGGCTGAATATAATATTAATATTGGCTATTAATTCTTCTGAATATTTAATAACTGTCATGACGTGTTAGGCCAGGCGTGAAGGGATGAACAAGATCTAAGCTAGAGGGTTTATTCGACAAAGCGAACATAAAAAGCAAGAGTAGGAAGAACATGGGCAGCAATGAGAGGGGAATATACCATATACAGGGTGAACAGAACACACCTGGGACTGGGAGGAGTTGGGAGCTGAGCGGCACTAGAGCAGCGCTCAATACATAGATAAGCAGAGCTGGGGAACCAGCAGCTCGACCAAACGGCAAGGCCGACCTAACCTGGAACCGCAGCGAGCTGCCATGAGCGTGGGTCGCCTTGCTGGACGTGGGTAGCCAGTGAATCCTGACAGTGAGTGAGCGAGCCTCGCTGATAACGTGGTTAGCAGAGTGACCTGCTCCTGAACGCGGATACCGAGCTGGCGCTGACCTCAACACACTTTAGTCATACAGGGAATCTCTCAGGCGACCTCAAGGTTCCCAACGATACAATTCTAGGCCTTGAACCAGGCTCCTTTAGTACCCCCAGTCCCAGGTGAAACACATGAACACAAACGAAGGGGAAGTCCTTATTTGGGCCTGTGGGCGGCGACAATAATACTTTGATTTTAAAAGCTCAACATCCTAAACAATCAATCAAAACACAAAAGTCTACTAAAATAAATCAGCTTTGACCATTTTACAATCTCCAGTGACGCTGTCCAGCCAAGGATGTGCCTCGTCCCACTCACGCCTGTACTGAACATCAGGAAAAACAAACCTGGTTCAATACGGGACGCAACATTTCAGTGCATTTCAGTATTTTACGGGACGAGTGGCAACCCTATCTGTAGTCCTTGGCCAGTTCTTTAAACGGCAGGTTTTAAGGGGCGTTCCTGGTATGCAGTGGTCAGTACCTTCCAAAAGTGCTTCAAGGAATTATTTAAAGCAATGTAGACTCTTTGTCTGTAATTACCTGCCCTTACACTTCTCTCACCTCACCGAAACCACATGTGGTTCTAGATAGGTGCAGAGAGACCTGAAGATGTGGTTTAGGACACCCTATGATTGTGTCTTCCCAGCCTTCAGCTCACGATGACCCGGTGTTAATGTTATAGCTCACAGTAGGTCATGGTGGTGGGCTGTAAACCACACCGACAGTCTGGATGTGGCTTCGTCAGGCTGAGATAAGTGTGTGAGGACGTATTTACAGAAGCAGGTTTGGATGACTGTTGACGTCTAGTGTTTGTTGGCAACGCCAGCCTCAAAGCTCCAGCGCTAATCTGAAGAAGCAGCCTCTGGACACAGAACGTGTCCTGGCTGATCGTCTGGATTCTCAGTGTTACTCACTTTACCTGTAATGGCTGATCACAGAAGGACAGAAGGACAGAATGAGAAGATATTGAATGTGCACTGCATGGACAAAAGTATTGGGACACCTCGTAATCACAGAATCCAGGAGCTTTATTCAGTCCCATCGCCACCACAGCTGTATAAACTCCAGCCTCTAGTCCTGCAGTCAGTGAGAGAACGGGAGGTTCTGAAGAGCTCACTGAACTCCAGCGTGGTTCTGTATGTAATAGGAGACACTGCTGCACCAACAGCAACAAGTCAGCTGGTGAAATCTCCTCCCTCCTAGATCTTCCTCCATCAGCTGTGAGTGGTGTTATTATTGAACAGTGGAAGAGTTTAGGAGGAACAGCTCACAGAGAGCAGCTCAGACACCGAGTGTCTGTCAGACCACGTAAAGCTACAGAGCGGGGTCAGGGCCGAGTGCTGAGCTCAGAGCAGAGTGCAGAAAAGCCTCCAACTGAGCTTCAGACCTCTTCTGGCGTAAACATCAGCATAGGAACTGTGTGTTGGGAGCTTCATGGCATGGGTTTCCATGTCTGAGCAGCCTTATATCACCAAACACTATGCCAAGCGTGGGATGGAGTGGTGGAAAACCCACCACTACTGGACTGTGGAGCCGTGGAAACGTGTTCTATGAAGTGACCAATCACGCTTCCCTAGCTGGTGGTCTGATTGATGAGTCTGGGTTTGGTGAATCCCAGGAGAATTACCTGCCTGACTGCACTGCATCCCAGCTGTAAAGTTTGGACGAGGAGGGATAATGCTACTGGGCTGAATATCAGGGGTTGACCTACAGGCCCCTCAGGTCCAGTGAAGGGAATCTTAATGCTTCAGCAGAGCAGAACATTCTGGACAGCTCTACACTTCCAACTTCAAATCAAGTCAAATCACGTTTATTATCACGTCCCGTTACACAGGTGACAGATATACACACATTATACACACAATCTACACACTATACACACATTCTACACACTATACATACACTATACACACATTCTACACACTATACACACATTCTACACACTATACACACATTATACACACTATACACACATTATACACACTATACATACACTATACACACATTCTCCACACTATACACACATTATACACACTATACACACATTATACACACTATACATACACTATACACACATTCTCCACACTATACACACATTATACACACTATACACACATTATACACACTATACATACACTATACACACATTCTCCACACTATACACACATTATACACACTATACATACACTATACACACATTATACACACTATACACATTATACATACTATACATACACTATACACACATTCTCCACACTATACACACATTCTCCACACTATACACACATTCTACACACTATACACACATTATACACACTATACATACACTATACACACATTCTCCACACTATACACACATTATACACACTATACACACATTATACACACATTCTACACACTATACACATTCTACACACTATACATACACTATACACACACTATACACACATTATACACACTATACATACACTATACACACATTCTCCACACTATACACACATTATACACACTATACACACATTATACACACTATACATACACTATACACACATTCTCCACACTATACACACATTATACACACTATACATACACTATACACACATTATACACACTATACACATTATACATACTATACATACACTATACACACATTCTCCACACTATACACACATTCTCCACACTATACACACATTCTCCACACTATACACACATTATACACACTATACATACACTATACACACATTCTACACACTATACACATTCTACACACTATACACACATTCTACACACTATACATACACTATACACACACTATACACACATTATACACACTATACATACACTATACACACTATACACATTCTACACACTATACATACACTATACACACATTCTCCACACTATACACACTATACACACATTCTACAAACTATACACATTATACACACTATACATACACTATACACACATTCTCCACACTATACACACATTCTACACACTATACACATTATACACACTATACATACACTATACACACATTCTCCACACTATACACACATTATACACACTATACATACACTATACACACATTATACACACTATACACATTATACATACTATACATACACTATACACACATTCTCCACACTATACACACATTATACATACTATACACACTATACACACATTATACACACTATACACACATTATACACACTATACATACACTATACACACATTCTCCACACTATACACACATTATACATACTATACACACTATACACACATTATACACACTATACACATTATACATACTATACATACACTATACACACATTCTCCACACTATACACACATTATACATACTATACACACTATACACACATTATACACACTATACACACATTATACACACTATACATACACTATACACACATTCTCCACACTATACACACTATACACACATTCTACAAACTATACACATTATACACACTATACATACACTATACACACATTCTCCACACTATACACACATTATACACACTATACACATTATACATACTATACATACACTATACACACATTCTCCACACTATACACACATTATACATACTATACACACTATACACACATTCTACACACTATACACATTATACACACTATACATACACTATACACACATTATACACACTATACACATTATACACACTATACATACATTATACACACACTCTACACACTATACATACACTATACACACATTCTACACACTATACACATTATACACACTTTGCATACACTATACACACTATACATACACTCTACACACACTCTACACACTATACATACACTATACACACTATACATACACTATACACACACTCTACACACTATACACACACTATACACACATTCTACACACTATACAAATTCTGCACACTTACACAAAATATATAAAAATATATTAGTATATAAATGAATATAAAAATAATATAAAAATAATATAATTATTTATATGCATATAGACAACCGCCACCTAAATAATACTACAATAATATATACCAAAAAATAAAATAAAAATAATATGAATAGTAATGACTCTGAAACTGAGCAGTAAATAACCTAAACAATATCGGTATAACACATAAAGCAAAACAAACAAACAAAAACACACATATATATATATATATCTATAGCTTTATGTGTTATATATATATATAATATGTATGTTAGTAAAGTGTTAATGAAGTGTATACACCCTCATTCCTCCAGATGTCTGTGAACTGGGCCTGTTTAGAGGCCTCGCCGGCGCCCTCCCTCACAGCGCCCCTACTGTACAACCTGAGAACTGCAGCCCGCTCAAACAGGCCGCACAGCCGATAACCGAGCGCATTGAGCGGCGTTTCAGGCTGCCGGGCCGCTGCCGGAGCGCATCGCTGTTCGTCCAGCATGCAGTTGCAGCGTCATTGTGAGAGTGAATGAAGTCCGCAATTCTGCTCCAAAACAACCGAGAACCCGAGGAAACAGCCCGCAGACCGCCGCGCCCCGCTTCAGCCGAGCCCAGAGAGACGGAGCCATGCCTGTGTTCACAGGTGCGCGTGCTTCACCGGGAGCTTTCACGCTTTTCGCGCTCGCGATTCATTCAGTAAAGGCGGGGATGCTAGCAGTGCTAACGGCTAACAGCACCTGCTTCCACTCCGATATCTGCGGTAATGTCGGGGTTCGCAGCTTATTGATAACATCCGAGCGTCTGTGTGCGGGATGTGAGCTGTGCTGGGTCTGAACCGGGTCTGAACCGGGTCTGAACAGGGTGCGGACTGACTGCTGGGGCAGCGCTGCAGCTCCCTATGGCCTGAGTCTGCTGAATACACGCTGTCCTGGTTTATTGAGCTTTATGGTTTATATTAACTTATTATTATCATCATCATCATTATTATAATAATAATAATAATATTAATCAGAATAAGTGATTCAGGGGGTTGATTTTATTTCATGCTCATATTAAGTTCACATAGGTGGAGTATGAAGAATAAAGCTGGGTGTTTTAGGCAAGAACAGGTGTGTTTAAAGGTGTCTAATATTTATTTTCGTGCAGAGTTTATTTATAGTGTTGTAATAATAAAGTGCATTACTGGCTTTGAGTCATTTTAGCTTCAAAATTAGCGAATTTATTAATTTATTTTTTTTATTTCGTTTTAATGTTACGTCCACATCCAGATATTACACCGTACCTTAAATATTAAATATAACTAAATATAATGTCTAAAATAAATATTCGAGATGAATTAGGGAGTTATATTGATAACAAGCCCATCATAGTGTTCACATTGCGATTTAACAATATTAATATTATTTATTATTATTATCATTATTAACATTTAATAAACATGTCTAAGAGTGTGTAAAATGTGTTAAAGCGACAATTAGTGTAGAAATATTTTAATATTAATAAAAAATTATGATTTTTCTTAATGTGATCTACCGGAAGAGACCGTAGCTAGCTTTAGCATCTTTAGCTCGTTAGCTCAGTTGCTAAACAAGCTAGCTAGCTATCTACATAACCAGTCAGACTCGTGATATGTGTATTAATAAGAGTCTTAATTTGTGAAATTAATGTTATTTATGTGCAATGCTGTTTATTAAAGATATCCAGGCAGTGTCCAAACGTCCCACGCGCCTGAGTCGTGTGATAGAAGGCTAGCTAAAGGTGCTAGGCTACGGTTAGCCTAGCTGCTGAGCTCGATTTAGCTAGATAGCTAGTTAGCTAGCTAATTAATTAAGATTATTATTCTATTAGAGTTTAGAGGGCTTTGTTGTTGGCCCCATAATTAGGCATGTAAATAGCTGTATGTGAGCAGCTGCAGGTGGGACGTATTTCTACCAGTTAGCATGTAGCTAGTGCTAGCTAGTGATGAAGCAAGTTAAGAATGAATGAATCTGTAGCTAAAATCTGAAATTGCTGCTTTTTAGAGGGCAGACTTATTTGCAACGGGGAGGTAATCTCTGCTTCTAAGCCACTGTGCATGTTGATTTGTAGTTTTCCTTTAATTTAAAGAGTTTGGGTGTTTTAACTCTGCCTTAGCATTTCGCTAGTAGTGCTAGCTAGCTCAGCTGGAGGAGCCAGTGCTGGAGCTCCACTGCAGTGCTCCTCTGTACCTGCTCTCCTCCTTTCACTGTCCCTGTCTCTGCTTATTCAGTTCAGCAGGGGCTTGCAGAGGATAGACGGCTGTTTTAGGGCAGGAACGCTCCGAAATACTCAGAGGAGGGAGAACTTCAGGCTCCGAAACATCAGAGATGCAGAAGATCAGCACATTGCACATAAGCGTGTGTCTCCAGGTCCTCTGTGAAGACAGCATGGGTGCAGTCGAGCTGGGACACACTACAGTGTTCAGGGCAGGGAGATCGTAGAGCAGTCTACGAGAACCATTCGGACGCATCATGTAGAAGATCAGCACGATTTGTAGGGTTTTCCAACCCCCTCGTGAGGATGACGGGGCGTCTTGGTGCCTGGGACCACCACTAAGAAACATCAGAGAGGGCGACTGCAGTGGCAGCTTGCCGAGCCTGGGTATTGAACCCACAACCCTGTCGTCAGTAGCCTGGAGCTCTGACCGCTTGAGCCGCCGCTGGCCCCCATGGGTGTAGAGAGCTGGTGGTCGGTATTTTAGATATTTAAGGGGACCGATTCTGTAAAGCTCTGACTTGCACCGAACTGCCATCACATGGCTGGCAACCTCACCCAAAACAAGCCGGCCAGCTTTAGGGCAGGAGGGAGATGAGTTGGGTGTGATGGACAGCAGTGGAGCACAGGTTCAGTAGCTGGGGGTGCTCTTTAATAGAGTTACTGCTTAGTGGTTGACATTTTCATATGTCCGGGAGACTGAATTGTAATCCTGATCATGTCTGAAAGAAAACTCAGGGAGGTGGGGGGGCATTAAACCATTGCTGTGTCCCAATTCAGGGGCTGCGTCCTTCGAAGATGTAGCCTTAAAAGCCTGCCCTCATCGCCACCTTGATGGATGCAGTTGGCCCGTAATGAACCTCTGGATATTTTGGCTGGTAACGGATTCACCCTTTGCATTGTGTTGCATTGCAGCCTCTGGATGCAGGATGCATGCCTTGAATTGGGACACAGCCCATGTCCTCCACAATTACTTGCGTGTATGTGTGTGTGTGTATATATATATATACATACATGTACACACACACATGGAGGCCAGTGGTGGCTCAGCGGTTAGAGCTCCAAGCTATTGATGACAGGGTTGTGGGTTCAATACCCAGGCTCGGCAAGCTGCCACTGCCTTCATCCTCTCTGTTTCTTAGTAGAGGTGGTATTTTTATTTATTTATTTTTTTCGTGGGAAGGTGTTCAGTTATGGGGTTGGATGTAAATGAGGGTACAGCACACCGGTCATCAGCCTCGTTTATGGATGAGCTGCAGTGCTGCGGTCAGTCTGGCTCCTTATCTGAGCTTGGGAGCGGTTCAGTGTTGCTCAGGAAGAAGAGACCGCAGCTCCCCGTCTGGGTTTCTACACCTCGCTTTACTCAGGGAGGTTTTCCTGCTTGTCTGATTGGAAGTAACACGCATCTGTTCTCTGTTCTCTATCTCTGTTCTTCAGTTAACGTGAAATGGGGAAAGGAGAAGTTCGACGCGGTGGAGCTGAACACCGAGGAACCGCCCATGGTGTTCAAAGCCCAGCTCTTTGCTCTGACGGGCGTCCAGCCAGAGAGACAGAAAGTGATGATAAAAGGAGGGACCCTGAAGGTAAGACTGCACACCAGGACTAATATCTGAATGTCAGGGCTGCACTTTTATTGTTTTATTGCCACACGAGTGAATGTGGTGCACCTTAAAATGATTAATTATGTTAAAACCAGGATTGTCTGTCAGTTTGTGCTAAATTATTCACCTGTTTTTATTAAACGGCATGTGTAGTAGTGCAGGTTAAAGCCCAGCAGTTCGAGCTCTGCTGTACACTATTAAATAAAATATTATTTTTAATTCAGTGCAGAATAATATATATATATTTTTGGTCCATTATCTGTAATCAATCCCCAGAAATTGCAATATTGTGATGCAAATGAAATGGATTATTGCGATATTATACTATTGACATATCACCCATCTACAACACTGTTGCAAAAGCCAGTATTATGATGCTGCTGCTGTTTTTTTGCTTGGTGTGGTGCAGCCTGCCAGTGAGCCTGGGACTGAGCCTGGGGTTCGATTCCCAGTCTGGGTGATTATAGTGCCCTGCACCAGTATGAGTCCTTGGGCAAGACTCTTACACTGCACATATGACTCTGTAATACGAGTAACTTTGTAAGTCGCTCTGCTAAACACAATAAATGTAAATGTGTTCTGTAACATGAATCCATCAGTTGTTCTTTATACTGTATCAGCATTTCATATTAAATGGATCAATAGAAATGCTCCAAAAATGCTTTTTTCTTTCTCCTGTAAAGCTGCTTTTGGAGATACTGGGTTTTTGTGGGACAGTGAAGATCAGGTGTTCAGCCCTAATTCACACTCCTGTTATTTTCTTTTCTTTTCTTCTAGGATGATGAGTGGGGAAATATCAAATTAAAAAACGTAAGTATTAATAAATTGGACAGTTTATGACTTTTCGTTTGTTTATTTATTTATTTATTTATTCAATTAAAAGCTCAAAACATCAGTGATTAAATGCTGTGATATAATGTAAATTAATTTATTAAATGAATCTTTATCTGTGAATCTCTCGCTGTTATATAGAGCCTGTTCATATTTGCGTAGTCGTTTCACCACTAACTTATAAATATATATAATTTTATTTATATATTTAATATATAAATAAAAGCTTATTAAATTGTCTGGTTGTATATAAAAATCAAACAGTGGTGGAATCTCGTAATACCATATTGTGATTTACCATCTTTAACTCTGTTTATAATCTGTATTTTGAATTCTAAGGATATTTTGGCTGAATTAAACTTATTATTATTATTATTATTATTATTATTATAATAACCTAGCTTAACTGTGCTTGGAGTCAAGAGCTGTTACTCCCAGTTAACCCCAGTTTGTGTGTGTGTGTGTGTGTGTGTGTGTGTGTGTGTGTGTGTGTGTGTGTGTTTGCTTAGGGGATGACGCTCCTGATGATGGGTTCTGCGGAAGCTCTGCCCGAGGAGCCGGCTGTGAGGCCGATGTTTGTGGAGGACATGACGGAGGAGCAGCTCGCCTCAGCTGTGAGTCACTCAGCTCTGGGGAAACTGAGTGGAGGTGTAATCAGTGCTGTCAAGCTACAATCTCTGTGATTAATTAATCTAAATCACATTCATCACTTTTTACTCTGAAAGTATTAAAGAAGAAAATTACAAGGCAAATGAACTCTGCAGAGGAGTAAACCAGTGGATGAAGAGCTGGTGTAGACGGTTGGGATTGGGCTCTACACCGCTGCTACACCTAGCTGTAATTTCTTTCCTGTGTCGTAAGGATGCTGGATTTTAGACACAGTTGTGCTCCTTGCTGAGGCAAATAAGCTGTATCAGAAGATGCTGTCTCTAAAACCTGGACTATCCCTCGGCCCTCTACCCTCGAAACTGGTCTACGGTCCATATTCACAATCCATTTAGCAGTTGAGTTTGTTAGTGGGTCTCTGGCAGTCTTACTTAGGCCTGGTCCAGTGTGGCTTGATGAGGTTGGCTGCTAGCTGTAGCATCATGCGCTGTGCTGTGGCTTGGACCGCCGGCTTTTGCAAAGTTGCCGAAAAAACCATTACATCAAGTGAAAGTTCTTCACAGATAGATGAACATAAACATACAAATGGCTCGTTTGTTTAATATTTAATATTGTGATAACTTTCTAATGATGTAGTATAATTATTATTATTATTATTATTATAATAATGCAGAAATAACACACTTTACAATGTAATAAAACCCAGTAATATAATGTAAAAGGATTGCAGATAACTTCTAAAAATGTGATCAATATTATTCCTAAATAAATAAGTGTTGCATTTATTATTATTTTTTTTTTGTGAAAATGATATTGCATTTATAATAAAGAATAATAAAGTATCATAATATTAGGAAGGTTTCATATTACATTTGTGACCAAATTAAGTGTAATGTTTTGTAATTATTACATATTTATTTATGAAATTATTACAACATTAAGAGCTACAAGCCCCAATGACTTCTTGTTGTTCACCTCACTGGTCTGCTTCTCCTGACCCAAGATTGAATGGGTCAGTTATCAAGTTTTTCTTAATGACTGAATTTCTTTGTGCTCTGTGTCGTCAACAGATGGAGCTGCCGTGTGGACTTACGAACCTGGGAAACACCTGCTACATGAACGCCACGGTGCAGTGCCTCCGCTCTGTGCCTGAGCTAAAAAATGCTCTGAGGAGGTACAGCTAACACCTCCAGCCCCCTCCATCAGCTAGAATAGGGGTGTATTTCTGTAGCGCCTTTTTCTAACTTTCTAACTTCTAGCTTTGCATGCTATGGGTTGTTCACAAAGCCAAACGTCTCAAAATACTTAACCGAGCTCATTTCTGGCTGAGGTTGTCAAACAGTACCGGTCTCAGAAATGACAAAGAAACATTAAAACGACCTAAGAATCCACAGAAGGGCTGTTGATTTGGAGTTTTGTGGAGTTCAGGTGGATTTCAGGCACTGATACCTTGTAAATTTGCATGTTAGACCCCTCCTGCTTAACTTCCCCTCCCTTTTCAGGTATTCAGGTGCGTTGCGATCTTCAGGGGCGAGCGCTCCTTCCCAGTACATCACAGCAGGTCAGTGCTCACCTGACGTGTTTCAAAGCTCTGTGTGCTTTTCTCTTGTTATGAAGGTTGTTTTAATTAAATCATTACAAATGCAATTAATTAAAAGTAATTCTACTAAAAATACTCAAATGGAATTGAGCAGCGAGAAGAATCCTTTATCACGTGTGTGTGTTTCCGATGCAGCTCTACGGGACCTGTACGAGTCTATGGATAAAACCTCCTCCAGCATCCCTCCAATCATCCTGCTGCAGTTCCTGCACATGGCCTTCCCACAGTTTGCTGAGAAAGGAGAGCAGGGCCAATACCTCCAGCAGGTACATCCTAAATCCAACAGGTCTCAAACGAGGCAGTGAACCTAAATCCAACTGGTATGTCCATCCAAAACTATAAAGGCAACATGTACCATCGACCAAACCCTAAGTACTTCAGCTTGAACCCACCCTAAATCCATACAAATCGGTGCCTCAGCCTAAACCGCATATCAGAACCATACCCCCCCCCATCCATCCTCTAGCCCTCTGCTCCATGCAGAGACACCACCTCCAAAAGGTTCCTGAATGTAGCACTAAAATGAACCCTAGTGTTGGCAGTGTCTCCACTGGCCAGCCCGAATGTTTATAGGTGATCATGCAAACCGCAGTCATGACTCTGCTTAACATCTCTGTGTCTCCGTGTGCTCAGGATGCCAATGAGTGCTGGGTCCAGATAATGCGGGTTCTCCAGCAGAAGTTAGAACCTGTAGAACCGGAAACCCCAATGGAGGTAAGACTGCCAGTGGCAATTTAGGAGGAATTCTGCTCATATATTTGCATCATTATTATTATTATTATTATTATTATTATTGAGAATAACTGTATTGGATTATATAATAATAATAATAATAATAATAAAGTATTATTGTATATATTTGTAATTGTTTTGAGCCACTGTCTGCAGTAAAGGATTCTCCTGTGCTGAACGCCGCTGTTTATTTCATTATGTTTACTCATATCTTCTTTACCTTCAGACAGGTGATGGTGAGGGTGGAGCCACAGCTTCAGCCGCAAAGAAGAACTTCATTGACCAGTTTTTTGGGGTGGAGTTTGAGACTACGTATCCATTCTACGTATAGCAGTTCTGTATAGCCCTTTAGCTTTCCTTAGCTTCGTCCAGCTGCAGGTTCTTACTTACTTATGGTTTTGTGGTACATTTTTAGGAGTAAGAAATTATTATTATTATTATTATTATTTATTATAATATATAATATATGAATAGTTTTATTAAAAGTCCAGAATTTGAATCAAAAGCTGTGCTTTAAAGTGTCTAACATTGCACTAACTCTAATCACAAGCTAAAATGCTGATCATGATGCAGGGATAAAAGACAGTATCAGTGAGTAGAGTGTGAGTGATCTGTGTCAGGGACTTTATTTATTTATTTCTTTATTTTAATTCTCCTTTTTCCATTTTTTATTTTATTTCTTTTATATATTTTAAAAATAAATTTGTTTTTAATAATGTTTATTAATAATGTTATTAATGTTTAATAATGTTTATTTTTCATCACACATGCTAATATCTCACAACCTGTATTATTCTTTAGGCTTTTAATAGTTTGGTCTTTATTTTATTTAATTTTTTTTTTTTTTAACCCAAACCATAACTCCAGTATGAATCATAGTCTTAGTCCTGCTGTAGCTTCCTTAACCCCGTCCTGCCCAGTATGAAGTGCACGGAGTCGGAGGACGAGGAGCCCACTAAAGGCTCTGAGAGTCAGCTGCAGCTCAGCTGCTTCATCAACCAGGAGGTGAAATACCTGGCAACCGGCCTTAGATTGGTGAGTACAAAAAAGAAAAACACAAACACCCCTGGGAATTTACAACTGGGTCAAGAGTGGAATTTAAACCACATCTGGCAACCAATATAGTTCCCAATACGAGTCTAAATGTCTTTTTATTTCTCTCTCTCCTCTCATCTAGCGACTACAAGAGGAAATCACGAAGTTCTCCCCGTCGCTACAGAGAAACGCTCTCTATATGAAATCGGTACGCTGCTCCAGACTGCCTGTGTTTATGTTCAGTATGGCTGAGCTGCTGAGGGGGTCTGGGTGGGTCTTCTTCAGAGTGATGAACGTGTGTGTGTGTGTGTGTGTGTGTGTGTGTGTGTGTGTGTGTGTGTGTGTGTGTGTGTGTGTGTTTCCTCTCTGCAGTCTAAAATCAACCGTCTGCCTGCTTACCTGACCGTTCAGATGGTTCGCTTCTTCTACAAGGAGAAGGAGTCTGTTAATGCCAAAGTCTTAAAGGTAGGACCTGAGGCACATGTTCGGGCCGGTTGCTATGGTACCCCAGGTTTGTGTGACCGAGGGGATGAAGTGATGAGCTGGGGGTGGACGTTCTAATGAGTAATCGAAGAGAGGGCAGTGGGTGCTTAAATGAATGAACGGGGTGCAAAAGTGTGCTAGTAAAACCTAGCCATAAACATGGGCTACCACAGCAACCACTTGGCATTCCATAGCAGCCACTCAGCAACATCATACCATAGCAATCTGCAGGCAACACCATGGAAACCACCTGGAGTACCATAGCAACAGCCTAGCAACTAGCAACTTTGAAAGAGGTGCAAAAGTTTATTTGGAAAGCTCAACCATAAACATGGGATACCTGAGCAATGACCTGGGATACTGTAGCAATCAGCTAGCAAGACCATGGAAACCACTTGGAATACCATAGCAACCGCATGGCAACAGCCTAGCAACGAGTACTTTGAATGAGGTGCAAAAGTATACTTTTAAAACCCAACAATAAACATGGGCTACCACAGTAATTGCTTAGGAACACCTGAGCACCCACCTGGGATACCGTAGCAACCACTCAGCAATACTGTGGCAATCAGCTAGCAACACCATGGAAACCACCTGGAGTACCATAGCAACCACATAGCAACAGCCTAGCAATTGCCTGGAAATGGAAACCACTTTAGTTGTGCAACCGTTTTCTGGTTATTTTCATCATGTTTATATATATATATATGTATATGTTAGTCCAGCCAGTGTAATCAAATAGTGTGTGTGTGTGTGTGTGTGTGTGTGTGTGTGTGTGTGTGTGTAGGATGTGAAGTTTCCCCTCATGCTGGACGTGTACGAGCTGTGCACTGCTGAACTCCAGGAGAAAATGGTGTCCGTGAGATCAAAGTTCAAGGAAATGGAGGACCGGAATCTGGAGAAGCAGCAGCA
This sequence comes from Salminus brasiliensis, assembly GCF_030463535.1. NCBI lineage: Eukaryota > Metazoa > Chordata > Actinopteri > Characiformes > Bryconidae > Salminus > Salminus brasiliensis. Next base: position 2,683,807 of record NC_132886.1, read on the forward strand.
AAAGGTAAACCGAGCCCATTTCTTCTCTTCCTACAGCTGAAAAAGTCCCCCAGCAGCCCCCCACACCCCGATATACCACCACGACCAGACCAGAGGAAACCAGTGGGAGAGGTGACGCATCACTAATTCATGATAGGCTCCATAGTGTATCAGAAGCAGCATAATGATCAATAATGGTATCAGTTTCATAATGAGGAGCATGGTCTGCATTTCAGACGCCTTTGTTTATGTTTGTACTCGTAAAGATAAGCAGGCCAGTCTGTCTGCACTGAGAGCCCTCACAGCTCTGAATGTGGTCAGTAATGAATCCCCTCATCTCTCCTCAAACAGACTGTTAAGAAGATCGAGGCGCCCAAAGAAGTGAAGTACGAGCCCTTCTCCTTTCCTGACGGTGAGTGAAGAAGCCTGGCTCAGTGCGCTCACTGCTGAGTTGCTCAGTGTGGCGTCAGCAGTCTGATGTGACGGCTTCTCTGTCAGCCGTCCAGACATTTGGGCTAGTAGAGTCTTTAGTTTTGCTCTGTAAACTATATCTAACTAATCTGTACTTATAATGAATTAATTTAATTCTAGAATTTTACCCATGCTTCAGTCTATGTTCTAGATAACATTGAGTTCTACAGTGTCAGAACCCACATAATCAACTGATAGATTACTGAACACCTCTACATGCTGTGAGGGTAAGTACGTGGCTGTGAGCTGCATTAGCCTCAAAACCCTCAGAGCAAAACTAATTTTGGGATTATTATTATTATTATGGGAAAAGGCAAATTTTCAAAATTGAAAGTTTGTTTTCCCACTAAATCTCTGAACACCGCCCCCTTCTGAGCAGAGGCCGGATCTAAAGGCAGTTCTAGATAACGCTCTCCGTGTTTGTTTTTTTTTTTTTTTTTAGATCTGGGCTCCAACAACAGCGGTTACTACGACCTGCAGGCAGTTCTGACGCACCAGGGCCGCTCCAGCTCCTCTGGCCATTATGTGGGCTGGGTCAAAAGGAAAGAAGGTAAGGCCCTTCCTCTATAGCGCTTCACAGGGTCAGCACTGTTTAGTTCAGCCAGCGCTACCTGACTGGCCAAATGTGGCGGAGCGTGTTGGAAGGAAAGTATGTTAAATACATGATCTTATTTAAAACAGAGATGATGTTCCCTCCCTCTGCTTTTAATAATATTTCCGTCCACACTGAAGCTAAAATGCTTGCAGGAGCATGATGGCCCTGTATGAGGTGATGGTACCTCATAAAGCGAGACATCCAAACACCACAAGGAAGAAGAAGAAGAAGAAGAAGACACAGGGTTTAACCCCAGATCACTGCTCCCTATGTAGTGCACTAGACAGGGCAGGAAACTACAGATTCTAAATCTAATAGAGTATTAATATATACCTGTATATTGCTGCTGTCCATTTTATTCATTTATTTATTTCTCATCCAATGTTTGAACCCTGTAGCTGCTTCTCTATTCTGTGTCAATGTATCTGGATGAATTGGCCAATACAAATGCTGTAAATGATCTAAAAAAGACTTCCATTAAGAGTTAAGAGCATTTTCGCCTTCTCCTGTGAAGTTTCCATCCCTTCCATCCTTGTCTATTTATTTGCTAAATTTAACAGACTGTGCCATTACTTTTTCCACACCCCATATTTAAGTTTCTGTAGCACTGTGGCTCAGGGGTTGGTTAGAGCTCCGGGCTATTGATGACGGGGCTGTCAACATTAGACACAACCAGCGGTGTCTAAACTTTTGCACACAGCCCGGGCTAAAAGCTTTCTTGTTGACCCTCTTTCCGCAGACGAGTGGGTGAAGTTTGACGACGACAAGGTCAGCGTTGTGACCCCGGAGGACATCCTGAAGCTGTCCGGAGGCGGAGACTGGCACATAGCGTACGTGCTGGTGTACGGCCCGCGGCGTCTGGACGCTCTGGAGGAGGCGAAACCTCAGCAGTAGCCGAAACTAATGAACGAACGAATGACCGACCGACCAAGCAACCACGCGTACATTTAAATGCCATTTCAAAGCACTGTCTGCATAGATGTGCAATAAAACCCTGGTGTCTTTTTTTTCAAATCTGACCTTAATTATTATCTGCAGTCATCTTCATACAGCTGCACAGACACCACCTGCACTCCAGGGGGAGCTGTGTTGTGGTTTATTTTTAGTTTTTATGATTTTCTTGTTTTCGGTTCTCCCCACCCCATTGATACGAGGCAATCAATGAACTTGATCTTGGGCTCTAGGGAGGAGTGTTGGAAAAGGGTTATTTCCTAAACCGTTTTATAAACACATTGTATATTTTTTCAAGCGCAAGACCAGGCGTCCATGCTTCTGTACTCTCAGCAGTCGGCCGGAAGAGGTTGTGTGTATCTGAGCTGGTGGCGGTCGGATAAATCTGAATGTGGGTTTACAGGTGATTGTAACAGGGGGACAAAATCCAGCGCATCCAACAAGTGGGGAAATGTGTGGGTGATGGTTTTGGGGGTCCTAAAAGTGGGCTACAAACTCAAGTGCATTCTGAATAAGGTGTATTTTTGTGTGCTTGATGTAATGAAACCCATAATTAAGAGTCAACATAAAAAAAAAAAAAAAAAAACACCACCTCACCAGCTGTCCACTGAGCTTCACCCACCACGGCAAAGAACAACAAAGCTACTACTTCTTTAAGTTATTGACTGCTGGCTTTTCATAATTGGTGATTTAAACAAACAAAAAAAAAGGAATAAAATGCCACTTGTGTTTAATTGGTGTGTGTGTGTGTTTGTTTGACTCAAGATACGATACACTTCTAAGATCAAAACACTGCGGACTTTTATTAGAGGTCAATGTACAAAACAAACATCTTGTAAAAAGTACAAGAGCAAAAATAATCAAAGTAATAAAAGGGAGAAGATTTATGTCCAGACAGTCCCGGCCTCCCGTCCCAGTCCTAAAGGGCACATGGACTACCCAGTGGTCCCCGAGGACCGGTCTCTAGCAAGGTCTGTTAGTCTGCCTACTCACACACACTCCATCACTTACCAGGCAATGTGGTTGTGCTTGAGTGGGGCAACTACACTACACTACATGTCCAAAAGTTTGTGGACACCCCTTCTAATACATACATTCAGCTACTTCAAGTTGCACCCATTGCTGACACAGATGTGCAAAAGCACACCAACAGCTTGTCTAGTCCCTGTAGAGAAGTACTGCCAATAAAATAGGACTCTCTGCAGGAGCAGATCAATATCATGAGTCTATTGGCCTATTGCTGCCTAATGAGGGGAAAAAAGCCCCCCAGCATTAAGCTGTGGAGCAGTGGAAGAACTGTTCTCCATCACTGAATGCAATCAAATCCTCACAGCAATGTTGCTCCAAAATCTAGTGGAAAGTCGTCTTCTCTGGACAGTAGAGACAGTTCCTCCAACAAAAGCAGGAGAAACTCTTTAATAACCTTGGATTCAGAAGACAGACTATAAACGAACAGGTGTCCCAATACTTTTGTCCATATAGTGTACCTACACAATCAATAAAACCTACACAATCACATGACTCACTGTTATCTAGAACCTCAGTCAGCCACTTGTCCATTTTCACAGTAAGAGTGCCACTCTGGCTGGCGGACTGTTTCAGGTCATATTTACGGGGAAATGGTGTAGATGGCGTAAACGGGATCTTGGAGGGAGTCTTCCACGCTTTAGGTGTCGCTGAGGCCGTCTGCGATGCTGGTGAACCCGGCAGCGTTTAGCGCCGCGATCAGGCTCTCCATGGTGGCCTGGTTCCCCTCGCGGTCCTGCCAGGCCACCAGCAGCATCTTGGCCTGCAGATCCACATCCTCACTGTCTGACTCGATCTCTCGGATCTCCGCCGCCTTCATCTCCAGCTGATCCGCCAGCGACCGCCACTGACTGCCCAGCTTAGCTGCGATCTCATCCATCTGACTGTTGGTCACCGGCTTATTCTGAATACCTGTCTGCAGACCTGAGAGGGGGGGGGGGGGGGGGGGGTCATGGGGTTAGCTTGCCACAGGTCACAGAGTTAAATTAAAATGAAGTGGTTTTCTTCCCCATCTGGATCACAGATTACCCAGCCTGCACCTATTCTCCCCCATGGCGTCACTAGTGAGGGCGACGAACCAATGCACCTCTCAATGCACCCCCCCCCCTCTTTTTCCAACATCGCCTATAGGGAAGCGCCGATACCCGGCTCTGGGTCTGATGCATCGCCCAGCACTGCACTATTGGGGCAGTGGAGGCTCAGCTGTTAGAGCTCCGGGCTATTGATCACAAGGTTGTGGGTTTGATACCCGGGCTCGGCAAGCTGCCACTGTTGGGCCCTTGAGCAAGGCCCTTTACCCTCTCTGCTCCCTGGGCACTGGAGTTGGCTGCCCACCGCTCTGGGTGTGTGTGTGTGTTCACTACCACAGATGGGTCAAATGTGGAGGACACATTTCACTGCACACAGTACAGTGACCGATACGTGCACTGGGAGTGATTCTGTGAGAGAGCGCCATCTACTCGGGGTCTCAGCTGCCGATGGCTAGCAGCATGACCGGGATTCGGACCAGTGATCCTCTGCATGCATGGCATTTCAACAGTGGGGAGTTTGGGACGCAAATATCTGCTCTTTATTGTGAAAAATTAAAAAGGTATAATTAATAAAGGTGTAAAATGACCTGTAGCATTTCCTGTGACCTGGCCTGGTAAATGACTCCAGCCTCGCCCTCAGAGCCTTAAACTGTAGACCCCATATTTACTAGTGTTTATATGTAAAGGGCCCAGGACCCAAAGTCTGGGATCTCTGTTGGATCTCTGTGAATCAGAACCTTCCAGCTGACGCCCCATCACACCCCGTTCCTCGCTTCGCCCCATATTAGGACTTACTGTCGCTGCCTGTTTTCAGCAAACTGACTCCGTTCTCGTCCTCTTCCTCTCCGGTCTTGATCTCTTCGGAGGGGAGGTCCTTCTGCCGGTGCGAAAGGAGGGAACAAACAGCAGTTAGAGTCCAAACACTGGCCGATATCAGCCTTTCAGAATGTGTACCAATTAGGGCTGCACTGGTCCATCGTTTTCTGTTACAATACAGATATCGATACAGGAACTTTGCGTATTGGCCGATACCTGGTATCATTGCTGAATTGATAAATCATATACCTCAAATCATATTAATGAACCCAATTTCTGATTATTTGACACTAAAATATAAATTTAACAACTGTGCTGGACCTCGGCACGGTGCTGTCTGGGCTCCGGACTTTTATTCTGAAATTGGAAGTCTGTGAGACTAAAGAGGAGCGAGCAGCCCCTCCCTTCTCAGTATATAATATAGCTGGATTACTCACTGATAGTTGAGGACGGGTCGAGGGGACCGTGTTGGTTAGATAGGGGGAGTCTTGCTCTTGTCTATGATGTGTGTATAAGGTCTGTAGGTTACTCTGATCCTGGCTCATAAAGCCTAGAATACCGGCAGTGCGAGAACCGGGTTCTGTGAATGGATCAGTCCTATGGATCAGACTAATTATCCAATACCCGATCCAGCTAATACACACACACACACACACACATATATATATATATATATATATATATATATATATATATATATATATATATATATATATATATATATATATATATATATATATATATTTATTTTAGTATCGGGGCCGATATCAGATCCTAGTATCCCTTGGATCGGTCCATCCCTAGTACTAATCCTATACATCTAGATATCTTAACCTTTAGAAATGCACAGATCAATAGAACAGGACTCTCAGTATAAAGGAAGTGTAGGAAGGGTCTCAAGCCCCCCAGCATTGAGCTGTGGAGCAGTGGGACGTTGTGCTCAGGAGTGATATTGGAGGATGGGTTGGAGCGAGCTGTGTAAAGTGGAGAGTGGGGCAAACGTCCTATAAATACCACTGTTTTCAGAGGAAACGCTCGTCAGTAAAGGAACAGTAAAGAGAACGTCCAGTAATGAAGAAAGTGCTATGGTCACTTACAGGAAGTTCCTTGGCCAGTTTGATGACCATGTTCTCCAGGTATTCATCCAGGCTCTTGAACTGCTGGTTGGTGGGCTGGAAGAAGTGAGGGCTGCGGCGGGAGAGGAGGCGCAGGGCCCTCCAGCCATAATTGGAGTTCCTCACGACCCTGAGGGCAAAACTCTCTGTTAGGGAGAGATTCTAACATGCCTACATAGAGACAAAAGTATTGGGACACCTACAGGAATTGGTCCCCCTTTGCTCTGAGCTCTACCAGCAGCAGCAGGTCTGGAGTCTCAGTCTAAATTTCACCAGCTGACTTGTTGTTGTTGGTGCAGCGGCGGTGTCTCCTATTACATACAGAACCACGCTGGAGTTCAGTGAGCTCTTCAGAACCTCCCGTTCTTTCACTGATGAGTGGAAGAAGGACAGACTGCAGGGCTAGGGGCTGGAGTTTATACAGCTGTGGGTCAGTGAGACTGAATCAAATGATTAAGAATTCAGCGATTAAGAGCCGTGTCCCAATACTTTTGTCCGTAGATAGATCTCTCGATTGTCCTAATTTCAGATGTGAGAGATTACAGAGGGGGAGAGGGATGAACCTGCAGTGGGTCTAGGACAGAATGAGTGTGTCGAGTGCAGTAAAGGGTGTGTATGGAGTTGTGTTCAGTGCAGCCATGTTCATACTTGTACTCATCCTCCACCATGTTGGTTGGATCGGCCTGTTCGATGGCTTCTTCGAAGAAGTCCTCCAAAGATGGCATGAACTCTCTTTAGTCACCAAACAAACAGAAACACACAGTTAAACACACTGTAAACATCTGCTGAATCTACACTAGGTCTAAAAGTTTGTGGACACCCATCAGATCAATCAACACTGAGCTTGGCCTGGAGGGGTATAAAGCCTCCAGCATGGAGCTGTGAGTTTCTCTGGAGTGACATTGGAGCTCCATCCACAAAATCTTGGGGATGAGACATCAGCACCCGATCTCACTGATGCCATCATGTGGCTAAATGCTATCAAATCCTCACAGCAAATTATGACAAACCACTATAAAGCCTTGTCAGAACGGTGAAGGCTGTAGGCTGCAGCAAAAAAAGGGGGGTGAATACGCTCGATTTGGTCAGAAATCATAAGCAAGCAGGTGTCCACAAACTTTTGCCACAGTGGAAATAAACAGCGCTGGGTTCACAGACAGGAACGGACACCTTATTTGTGGAAAATCAAGAACACACATTACTGGGCCTTGAATGTAAGACTATCTGGCCAATTTCTGATTGTTTAAATCTACCACAGGTAATCGGACGTTGACTAAAGTTGACTCTCTCACTGATTAACTGCAGTGTTTCCGGACACACACACCTGCTGTCTGACTTGCAGGCCTCCATGTTGTCTGGGTTGAGGTTCCACAGTCTTGTCAATTCATCACTGCGATTAAATAAACAGAAAAACAATTAATGAATTAAAATAATTATATATATATATATATATATATATATATTAGTGCTGCGTTCAGTGTGTGTCAGTGTTTCAGCACCGTGACTGTTTCTACACAAGCTGAAGGTCCAGCTCCTGGACCGCTTTACTGTAGATCACCCCTCTCACCCTGGAGCTGCAGGGTCTTATTTTACACCTGAGTCCAACAGGCTTGAGATCCAGTGCTGAGAGTCCTCTGCTGGCTGGACTCAGAAGTAGGGCTGCAACTATCGAATATTCTGTCTATTTTTAACTGATTTTACTAGATCAAAGCCCATTTAATCAGCCTGTCTGTAAAACCTTTATGATGTTTTATGGTATTCATGTACGGCATTTAGCTGACGCTCTTATCCAGAGCGACTTCCAGGGTTACTGGTATTACAGAGGTGGATCAGTGTAGTGTTAGGAGTGGACTCTTATTGGTGCAGCGCAGCACAGTCACCCAGCCCGGGAATCAAACCCCAGGCAGGCAGTGATGTTATCTGTTGCGACACACCAACCACATGATGTGCATGAATAAAAACTATGAAATACAGCTTCACAAACATAACTTAGCCTATTTGTCCTAGTTTTATCTTAATTAAAAAGGGGAAAGGGGTGTAACCCCCTGCAACAGCCCATCTGAGAGTAAAGAACAAAGTATAAAGCGACTTCATTTCACAATCATCTCCAAAACGAAACCTATAAGCTAATGAATGAAGCCATACATTAATTTGACCATCTGTTGCATTTACTGTTACTACCTTATGTACAGGAAAGGTGTGTTTTGAGGTGTAATCAGTGTGTGTGCGGGAGGGAGAGATTACATGAGTGAGATCTTGGTGCTTCTGCTGTCTTGCTACTGATTAGAGCTGCACTGATCTGATATCAGGGTCGGATATCAGTCCCGATATTAACAGAATTAGCTGGATCAGGTATCGGATCATTAGGCTGATCCATGGAACCGATCCTTCCACTTTAATTGGTCGGCGTGAGACTGAACTAAACGTTTACATGTTTGATTACTGCTTGGATGTTTAGCCAAGTTACTGATTTATTCTCAGCTTCAGCTGCTGGATTTTATTATTTTGTTTTGACAAAGTGAAGCTACTGATTTTCAGTTTTATCCGATACCTTTTATTTATTTTAATAATTTTTTTATTATGAATTTGAATGCTGTGTCAGGGCCCTGCACCATTGTTTATTATTTTAGTGACAAATAAATAAAAGCAATTTAGTCCATTTATATCTGTGTTAATTTGTTGTATTTAGTTTTACAAAGTTTACAAGTAAAGTAATGGTTAAGTCAATCCTGATGCTTTAAGTCTCTCCCACATGGTGAGGTTTATGGTTTATTAATTCAGCAATGGTATCAGACTGGTATTGGGTATCGACCGATATGTAAAGTTTATGTATCGGTATCGGGACTGAAAAAGCCGGATCGGTGCACCCCTGCTACTGATCATGCCTGGTCACTAGCGACTCATAACACGGACTGCACATAATTACAGATACTGTGCGTTCTAATGAGAGCTAGTGTCAGCAGTCAGCAACCGTAAACCTCGCCTGGAGAAGTGCAGTTTACATGAGGAGGCTTTCGGTTCAGGTGCTGCAGCACTGAGGAAGTACTGTTATGGTTTTAAGGCCAGGTCTGTTTTATGGTGAATACATTTAACATAGTGAAGACATTTAAAATAGAAAGACTTTGGTGACTTTAATTAAACGAAGAATTGGCCCTAAACATTTTTTGTAATGGAATTAATCAAGTTAGTCAAAATAATCGTTTCAGCCCTACTCAGAAGCTCCACTGCAGCTCTAAAAGACCCTTTTTAGCACTTTACTCTTAACTCTAGCTGCTGCTTCTACTCCAGCTGTTTTTGGAAGGTCTGCAGGTGTACTGCGGTCATCAGTGCAGCGTCAGGGTTTAGGCTACTCTACACACTGCTGAAATCAGTCAGGTGTTTCGCACACTGGTTTGATTTAATTAGTGAATGAATCATTAAGAAAGTTTGAGCTCACTTTCCCATGAAGATCTTTCTGTCAGGGCCTTTTCCCAGAAACTCCTCTGGCGCTGGTCTCTTTCTGCTGCTGGGGCGAGCGGGCTTGGCTTCAGCTGACCTGCGAGAGAGAGAGAGAGAATGAACAAGAAATTATAAAAGTGATAAATAATAAAATAATAATCATAGGGAAATATAAAAGATAATGTGCTCCAGCTGCTAAACAGAACTTCTAATCACTCGTCTGACCGTGGCTGGCCTTTGCTTTCACTCGGAAATACATGGAGGGTTTTTAAAATACAGAGGGTTTAGAGAGGAGGGAAAAATAAAGGGTTTTAATACAAAAACAAAAAGAACAATAAAAAGAAAAAGAAAAAAAGAAAAAAGAAAACAAATCAAGACGGAAAAATAAATAATTCTAATTATTATACAATAAATAAATAAATAATAAAAAAACAAACTGAGATTGACTTATTAAAAAAAAGAATAAAATACAAAATTGTAAAGTTAGGCAAATTAAACCAACCACTGGAGCAAGTCTGACAATTACCATGACCGATGTTATCTACCAATCATGCCTCATTAGTCCTAAACCCTTAAATCCCTGAAGCTGAACAGTTAGCATAAACGTTAATCAGAAGTGCCTCTCAAACACACCTTTCTTTAACGAAGCTCGGGCAGCCCTCATTCTTCCAGGAGTTCCAGTTCTCCTCCGTGTTCAGGATGTGCTGTACGTTCAGACAAACCAAATTAGTGCAGAAACAGCGCCAACGCTTCTTCTACCGATCACTGAGCCGGAGCTGAACTCACCTCAACCATAGCTGCGAACTTATCACCATCCGGCGGGGTTTCTCTGAGTAACTTCACATAAAAAACACAACAGTAAAAACATAAGCCAGCTGTACCTTTAATGGAGCGTCTCTGGTCAGTAACGAGGTTAGCATTTTAAAGCAGCATTATGCAAAAGTTATGCGAAAATCATGGGCTCCCCTACAGTTCTTTAGTGGAATTTACTTTCACTCCACTGCACTAAATACAAATCAGCTGCACACGTGCATGTCTGGACAAGCTGAGAGCTGCAGGAGCTTGATCTGAAGGTGGAGCAGAATGTGGGCTGAGGTGGTGGAGTAATACTGCAGGATTTTACACTAATATGACTCTATGGGTTCTGCAGCGTTACACAGCAGCAGTTCTGGAGAGAGGTTCTCCTCCTGCAGCTCCACCACCAAACCTCCATAGTGCCCAGAGCAGCGTTCCGGAGATGCCGTTCTCCCCCTGTTACAGTCAGTGGAGCATCAGCATGATGAAGGTGGAATTACTGCATAATGCTGCTTTAAAGCAATAATATGGCAAAAAAGTGAGAGCTACATTAGCCTCGCAGCTTCATGTATATATATATATATATTATATATATGAACGCTTACCTGATAGACAAGTTTTGTGGTGTCCTCCATCCAGGCCGTCTGGTCATCATTAAGGACGCAGTTTGAGCTGTAAGAGGACGAGAGAAGAAAAGGCCAGCTCAGCTAAAAAAGTCAAACAGTCACTCAATGGAGCTCAGCTTGACCGTGGCCGGAGAATTAAGGCTGGGCAGCGATATGTCGATATTTCTCTCTTATCGTGATCACGATGCTTTTCTGATCATACTGTGATATGATCTGTACTTCCAGAACTGGTGAGAGCGTAAACGGGACCGTATATAAACAACATGTATACAACCTGTGGAAACGCCTTCCCTGGAGTTTCTCAGACTGATGAGAACTGAGCCATCATATGAACATACATCATCTCTCACCTTTTGAACTTGACCTGTCCCCTGAGGTACTGGAAGAGGATGAGGTACTGCAGTAAGATGTGGCGTCTGAAGTTACTGTCGCTCAGCTGAAGATCCATCAGCTGCATAAAACACACAACAGAGATCAGGCAGAGGTTAAAATATCAGGTAAAAAACATGTTAAGGTGGACACTGAATATGGAGGTGCTGACTAATGTGGATCCGATTGAAGTACCTTTCATAGCTTTCCCATACTCGCCCATCTGTACCCATTTCCATCTATATACCCACACCCATTAAAATACCCATATTCATATTACATTCCCATCCATATACATATCCATATACATCCATATACATATACCCATCTACGGAGGAGAAAAGGCGAGTGGGAGGAGGTCGTACCTTCTCACTGGTGAGGAACTTGGCGAAATAGACATGCTCTCCTCCGGCCGTCCTCATCTCCTCCAGCTTCCTCTTAGAGGCCTGAGTGTCGTCCAGCTTGTAACTCTTAAACACTGCCAGAGTTTCATCAGAGTACTGCGCACACATACATACATACATACAGAGAGAGAGAGAGAGAGAGAGAGAGAGAGAGAGATATTACAAGTGTGTTCAAAATACTGACATGACTGATAGGTCCAGCATTCAGGCCTGGTGTCCCTCGGTGGACACACCCACCCACCTTCGGCGCTACTTGCGAAGCTAATGCCGGATACAGCGGTGAGCACAGGTGAGCGAGTGCAGGTGAGCACAGGTGACCTACCTTAACGAAGGTCATCCAGGAGAACTTATCGTAACACTGCACCGGATTCCGGAAGTAATCCTGCAGCGTCCAGAACTTCCTGTAGAGGTTGTAGTCTATCGGAATGGAGCTGGAGGAAAGGGGAAAGAGCAGATGTTCAGTATACACTAGTCCTAAACCCATCCCCATGCACTAACGAGGACAGTACCAGTCTCTTTAGAACTTCAGAGGAGCTTCTGAGTCCATCCAGCACCTCACAACACAGGAACTCAGGTGTGCGAGACCCTCACGTTAACCCTAACGTTCATCTACGACGACATTCTGTTCGATATGTGGAATTAGGACTGGGGCGACGCGCCAACGTAACCGATTACGAAATCACGCCGATTTGCATAACGTGAGTTGCAAAGATGGCCACGCCTACTGAAAAGCATTAATTTATCTGGAGTGCAAAGTATTGTGGACATAGAGAGTCGCACTGCTATCCGTTTCTTCGTCCAGGCTTTTCTCGATACCGCGGGGGCTGGTTCTCAAATCGCTCTCCACCAAGATATATAGTCCATAAAATGTCCGTGAGGTGTGTAAGCTACGTGTTATCTGTGCCTCTAAAAGTCCAGTCAGAGAGTAGTCTTCTAGTATTTCAGCCGGGAAGAGACTTGAATTTTACACTTTTATTTATTCTGTTAGATTATTAAATGTTAGAAAGACGATTAAAGAAAATATTGCAATATTAACAAATATTAATATTTGTTTTCATTATTTTGGAGAAAATATTTTAAATTTTAATACATACACACACACACTAGAGTAATAAAAAAAATAGTTGTTAGATTAACTGACTAATCTAAAAAAAATATATATATATATATATATATATATATATATACACACACACACACACACACACACACATACAATAAAAGAATCATTAGATTAATCCATAAAATAAATAAACAAATAAATAATCGTTAAGTGCAGCCCTACTCACCATGGAGCCGGAGTGTCTTCATCCCCCATTTCTCCTTCCTCTACCTCCATCCCATCCTCCTTCACCTCAGAGCTCTGACAGACACACAAACCCACTAAATTAGCTTCTACTCTAAGGCACAAAATATGGAAAAGTATGCAAAAGTATTGGGACACCTCATTCATAGTTCTTCTGAAATCAAGGGTATTCTCTCTAGCGTTTGTTGGAGTAACTGTCTCTACTGTCCAAAGAAGACTGATGATGATGATGATGGTGATCACCACCCACCTCATCCTAAAAGTACTGGATGGAGCTCCATCACCACCATGATTCTAGAGAACACAGTTCTTCCACTGCTCCACAGCTCCTCAATGCTGGGGGGCTTTACACCCCTCTAGCCCACGCCTGGCATTAGGCAGCATGGAGCCAATAGGGTCATGATGTTGATCTGCTCCAGAGAGTCCTATTCTATTGGCAGTACTTCTTCTCTACAGGGTCTAGACAAGCTGTTGGTCCTCAGCTGCACATCAGTGTCAGCAATGGGTGCAGCTGAATGCATTCATTAGAAGAGATGTCCACAAATATTTGGACATGTAGGAGTTTTTAGTGCTTTAGTCATACTCTATAGGAGTGAAGGTGGTTTCAGTGGTCACTGGGTGAGCGTGAGTGTGTGTGTGTGTACCTGCTGTCCGAGTGTACTCTCCTGTTCATTCTTGTTGAACACGGTGACGTTGTCCAGATTGAACTGACTCTGCAGATTCAGACCTACAGAAGAGACGGACAGACGGACGGACAAGTGAGGTTAGATGTTCTGAGGAGCTTTGAGGGGCTCAGCGGTTTAATGCACTGCAGCTTTGACCCAGGGTTCGAGAGTTTGAATCCCACCATCAGCGTTTAGCGTATCTGGAGTGAAATGGGTTACACTGTTACCTGATTTTTCAGACAGTGGGAAGAGGCGGGCGAGGAAGAGCTGGATCCTCCCACAGAACACAGTGTTCTGGGATTTAGAGAGTCTTCTGAGGAGATCTACACAAACAAGAAGGAAGAGATGGAGTCTGCTAGTCCTCCACAAAACAGAGAGCACACCTGCATACCCTTAATTAACAAAATGAGTAGTAGACAAGGGGGCGGGGTTTAATACCCCCTACAAATGTATCCAGAAATTTAGAAATGTAGTCATTTCCTATTCCCTTTTCTATACAAGCTCATTTTATACATATTAGCATATTGTAATTACTCAATTTTTCTCTATAATGCGAATCTGGCGTGGTGAATGGACCAATAGAAATGCTCCAAAATGACTTAAAATATTTTTACATTCATTTCTATTGAAAGTTCAGAAGGTTTTTCCTGCTCCTCTAATGCTATTACTTAGTATGACACACAATCACACTGTCCTATATAACATCATTTATATAAATATAATGAGTTCCTCCTGCCCCGCCCAAATCAGTGGTTTCCTCCTCCAACACCCCAACCGGCTCAGATTAGCTGCATCAGGTGTGTTGGAAGCAGGTGAACGCTAAAACCTGCAGACCAGGGGGTTCAACACTGCAGAAGTAGAAAACTGTGACGGCAGCAGAGTCGAGGTCTTACCATTACACATCCTCAGCAGGTAGTTCTTCCCCGCCGAGTAGAAGGAATTCTGAGGAGACGGGGATTAATGAATGCAGGCATGGATATCAACACTGATTAGATTAGCTGCTGCTGCTGCTGCTGTTTGTTTTTCTTTATTAACACAAGCTCACGTACAGATTTCCACGTGGAAACGTTCTCCTCCACAAACGAGAAGATTTTGTCGCACTGATCCAGCGGGAGACAGTCCAGGACATCTCCGAGCAGCAGGAATGGAGTGGTGGCTGAGCAGATACCTACAGACAGACAGCGAGAGAGACAGACAGACAGACTCAGTCACTATTTTTTAAAAGTTTATTATTAAATTAAACTGCATTCAGTTCAGTTTCATGGAGCCTCCAGTGCAAAAACACAAGGACCTTCTCTCACCTTCGGTGACGGCACTGATGCTGACGTAGATCAGAGAGAGGTGCTCATCAACGCTGCCATGTTTCACCTGAAAAACAACCACCATGTTTACACACAGAGCCCAACGAGCCACAAGACGGCCCACAAACCTGCAAATGTGTTACATACATGCTTCATGTCACACACATGAAGCATGTATGTGTGTGTGTGTGTGTGTGTGTGTGTATATATATATATATATATATATATATATATATAATTAGTTGTGTTATATATAAAATGTGTATATATATATATATATATATACACACACACACACACACACACACACATACATACACACTTTATATATAACAACTATGTTTTTTATATATATATATATATATATATATATATATATATATATATATATATATACACATACATGTGTGTGTGTTGCAGTATATATATTAGTCGCTGTCCAATGAAAACCCTCTATTTCCAGAATGGTGACATTACAGGAGAAGGTGAACTCTGAATGGGAGTCAGTATAAAATAAGAGTTCACTCCAAGTTAGAGTGTTTCTATTGGCCCATTCATCCAGGATGATCCACACAGTGTCCAGAAGCAGCTACAGGGTCCAAACCGACAAAAACAGAGAAAAACGGAGATACGTGGTTTTCATTGGACAGCAGCTATGATCTGAAACTAATAAAGGTAGGTTCTGCGGAGTGCTCATGTGCCCATCATGCCCGGAAGTCAAACTGCTCCAGAGTTGTGAACCCTGGAAGACAACCACATAGGGTCAACCTGCTGAGGGAGAAATGCTGAAACTCACGATCTGCTCCTCCAGAACACCTCGCAGAACCTGGTCCAGCGTGTTCTTCTTCTCCGCCTCGCTGATGAAGAGGAGAACAGAGCATTAATACAACTGTTAGCAGGTAAAACTGGACTAAGATCACGCTTTTATTTACAGATACTGAACATTAACCTGGAAACACTCTAAGCCCTAAGGAGTGAGCACACTAAGCTCACGCCTCCTGCTGTGTTTAACCCCGTCTGGACGCGAGGGTTTCACCACTGAAAACAATCAGAGCCCGATCCGACACCCTGCAAGAGGCCCGTCGTGATGCTCATCGCTGTCTTCCACCCCACCAACAGTCTATTTCCACGCCTTCCTCCTGCGTGGTTTACACAGCAGCGCTGCTTGTGAATATCTCTGCGCTGATGGGTGCGGTGGTCTCGAAATGAGGGGTGTTCAGGTCAGTTTCTGGAGTATTGCTGTGAATCTCAGCAGCGGAAAACACAGGAGGAGCTCCACTGACTGAAAACAGGCCCGGCAGACGTTCGTCAACAGTCAGACGTTCGTTGCTATCTCAGCAGTGAATTGTCAACACAGGCGCGTGCAGCCTGACGCTCATACACCCCCCCCGGCCCCCCCACGCTAAAAGAGAACATCAGCAGATCATAAGCGGTGGAAAACGTGAGGGACTGCGTTAGTTGTTTTTCTTTGGCTCGGGCGTTTACGATATGTTACGTTAAATAAGCGTAAATAGAACCTTAAGTTACGTTACGTGAAATACCAGCACAGCAGTGCCGCTATCGGCCGCTCTCGTTTCTTTAGCTGAGGGCGTTTAAATGTTAAATAAACATAATAAATAATAATAAAATGTTAATAAATAATTATAATACTATATAATATAAATTAATAAATAGTTATAATATATAATAATAAAAAACATAATAATAAATGTTAAATAAACGTAAATAGAACCTTAAGTTACGTTACGTGAAATACCAGCACAGCAGTGCCGCTGTCGGCCGCTCTCGTTTCTTTAGCTGAGGGCGTTTACATTAATAAATGTTATAATAATAAACGTTAATAAATAATTATAATATATAATACATGAATTAATAATTAATTAATAAATTAAACGTAAATAGAACCTTAAGTTACATTGAATATCAACACAGCAGTGTTATCGGTCGCTCTCATTTTCTTTAGCTCAGGGCATTTAAACGTTAAATAACCATTAATAAATAATAATAAAATGTTAATAAATAATTATAATAATATAAATTAATGAATACATTCATAAATAATTACAGTAAACATTAAATAAACGTAAATAGAACCTTAAGTTACGTTACGTGAAATACCAGCAAAGCAGTGTTGTTATCGGTCGCTCTCGTTTTCTTTAGCTGAGGGCGTTTAAATGTTAAATAAGCATAATAAATAATAATAAAATGTCAATAAATAATTATAATTATATAATATACATTAATACATAATTATAATATATAATTAAAAAATAAATAAATAATAATAAATGTTAAATAAACATAAATAGAACCTTAAGTTGGGTTACGTGAAACACCAGCACAGCAGTGTCGTAATCGGCCGCTCTCGTTTCTTTAGCTCAGGGTGCTTTCGTTACTTATTGGTTGCTTATATATGATTTACAGCAACAGCGTTCAGCGGAGTGATACAGTGTTTGTGAAAGGACTGCGGTCACTGTGAAATTACACCACCTTCAGAAAACTGATAAATACTGGGTTGGTGAAGAATTCCTCGAACAGGACTTACGTTCCAGACAGATGGCTGAACACACCGGTCAGGGATTTACAGTTCCGGCCACCCAAAGCACTTCTGGTAGCAGTCTGTAAAAGAGGAGGACGAGGAGACAGCACCACAACGGTTAATCAGAGCTAAACCTACAGCCGGTTGCATTCATGAGAACGCCTGGAATCTGGTTCTGTTCAGTCAATGAGACAAACACATACACAACTTGGACAAAAGTATTGGGACACGGCTCTTAATCGGTGAATTCTTAATCGTTTGATTCAGTCTCATTGACCCACAGCTGTATAAACTCCAGCCTCTAGCCCTGCAGTCAGTGAGAGAACGGGAGGTTCTGAAGAGCTCACTGAACTCCAGCGTGGTTCTGTATGTAATAGGAGACACCGCTGCACCAACAACAACAAGTCAGCTGGTGAAATCTCCTCCCTCCTAGATCTTCCTCCATCAGCTGTGAGTGGTGTTATTATTGAACAGTGGAAGAGTTTAGGAGGAACAGCTATATATATATATATATATACACACACATGAATGTGTATGTATATCTTTTGTATATATACACATTCATACACACATACAAACACACACATATATATAATAATGTGTGTGTTTGTATGTGTGTATAAATGTATATATACACAAAAGATATACATACAAACACATTCATACATACACATATATATATAGTGTGTATGTGTATGAATACAAAACATATGTATACAAACATCCATATGTACACACATACACACTATATATATATATATATATATATATGTGTGTGTTTGTATGTGTGTATGAATGTATGTATACAAACACACTATATATATATGTGTATGTATGAATGTGTTTGTATGTATATCTTTTGTGTATATATACATTTATACACACCCAGATTATAATATATACACACACACACAAATATATATATATATGTATGTATATACACACACACAGACATAGATATACACAAACACCAAAATCGAATCAACCTAATATTTAATTTGATATGTTAATATTGATGATATTGATGATATTGATGGAGGTGATTAGGCTGCTTTATCAGGTTAGTGTTGAAGCTCCACCGCAGTAATAAACCCGGTCAGTTTACCATTAATACAGAGTTTAATACCGCGATAACACCCCACTTTAACCAGCTCCACCTTAAACAGCCCGCTGCTCCACCTTAAACAGCCCGCTGCTCCACCTTAAACAGCCCGCTGCTCCACCTTAAACAGCCCGCTGCTCCACCTTAAACAGCCCGCTCCCCCTGCATCTCCCCGCTCCTCCTTAAACAGCCCGCTCCCCCTGCGTCTCCTCCGCTCCACCTTAAACAGCCCGCTGCTCCACCTTAAACAGCCCGCTGCTCCACCTTAAACAGCCCGCTGCTCCACCTTAAACAGCCCGCTCCCCCTGCGTCTCCTCCGCTCCACCTTAAACAGCCCGCTGCATCTCCCCGCTCCACCTTAAACAGCCCGCTGCATCTCCCCGCTCCACCTTAAACAGCCCGCTGCATCTCCCCGCTCCTCCTTAAACAGCCCGCTGCGTCTCCCCGCTCCTCCTTAAACAGCCCGCTCCCCCTGCGTCTCCTCCGCTCCACCTTAAACAACCCGCTCCCCCTGCGTCTCCTCCGCTCCACCTTAAACAGCCCGCTGCATCTCCCCGCTCCACCTTAAACAGCCCGCTCCCCCTGCGTCTCCCCGCTCCACCTTAAACAGCCCGCTCCCCCTGCATCTCCCCGCTCCACCTTAAGCAGCCCGCTGCTCCTCCGCACAATGGAGCCGCGCTCTGTTTAAGGTGGAGCGGGGAGATGCAGCGGGCTGTTTAAGGTGGAGCGGGGAGATGCAGCGGGCTGTTTAAGGTGGAGCGGGGAGATGCAGCGGGCTGTTTAAGGTGGAGCGGGGAGATGCAGCGGGACGCCGCAGCGACAAGCCGAGGAGGAGAGCCGCAGACCGCCCAGCCTGCACTGCTGGAGCCAGAGTGAGGGAGAGTGAGGGAGAGGGAGGGAGAGGGAGGGAGAGGGACGGCGGCCTTACCGTGAGCTTCTCTCTGCTCTCCAGCAGGTTAAACACGCTGGGAGACATCTTCACCACCGCAGCGCCCGGCCCGCTCCCCGCGCGTCTGATTCCGGGTCAAATCACAGCCCGCAACGAGCTGACTCACCAGTAGGGGCCGCCACCGACACGCTGCGACAGTTACAAATTAAAAGTCACAGGATGAACAGAGACTTCCGACATTAATTAAATACATTAATTATAGAATAAATAATGCATAAATAATAATAATAATATAATAAAATAATATAATACATAATAATAAATACAGTAAAACAGAAGTTCAAAATTAATTAATAATAAATTGGAAGTAAACAAATACATAAATAATATAGTTTACAAAGATAAATATATTAAAATATTGCTAATAACAAAACAAGAATTTACGAATTGATCATACTAAATGAAAAAAATAAAAAGTAAAATAATGTAACAAATTAAGTAAGTAATATTGCCTAAAGTGGAAAATTAAAAAACAATAACTAAAGCAACAACAACAACAACAATAATAATAATAATAATAATAATAATAATAGTAAGGGTGCAGGTATTTGTCACTGTACTATGTACAGCAAAATGTGTGCTCCACATTTGACCAATCTGTGGTAGTGAACACACACACACACACACTAGTGAACTAGGGGCCGTGAGCACACACACCCCCAGAGCGGTGGGCAGTCAGCTCCAGCTCCCGGGGGTGCAGGAGCTGTTTGTGGTTGCCCTGTATTGCGCTGAGAACATGAATTTTGTTTGTTTATTTGTTTGTTTGTTTGTTGCATCTCCACACTTTCAGACATGAAGCGTATGTAAATATGTGCACAGTTGTGACATCACAGCCAGAATGAGTTCAAACATATACCAAACACATGGTGACAAAAGTATGTGGACACCTGCTCCTGCAGTGTTTCTGTTGAAATCGAGGGAACTAGCCGGGAGCATTTTTACTGCAGTAACAGCCTCTAATCCTCTGGGGAGGTTTTTGCACTAGATGTTGGAACATTGCTGTGAGGAGGATTTGATTGAATTCATCCGTATGAGAGCATGCGTGAGGTCAGGTATTGAGTAGGTTGGACGATCAGTTCTGCTACTTCCAGCTCCATTGTCGCTCCAGAGATCCCCACAGCTCAATACTAGGGGGCTTTATACCCCTGTAGCCTGCGGCCTTGAGGCCTTGAGCGCAGTGACCTTAGGGGTCAATGCTGAGTGTTTATTGGTATCTATTGATCAGTGCTTTTCTATGGAGATTGTATACGCTGTGTGTGTCAGCAATGAGGTCACCTGAAATCAGCTGAAGTGACTCATTAGGAGGGCTGTCCGAATACTTATGGACATGCAGTTTGTTGTGGGTGTGTGAGGGTGACATAAATAGAAAAGAGACAGAGGGAGAACACACACAGCCCAAATACACACACCCCAGCATCATCAGTGAAAACAAAGCCTGTGGCATCTCATTGTAGGTTGCCAGATTTTGTCCAAAAAAACAAACAACCCCCCCAAACACACACACACACACACACACACACACACACACACACACACACACACACACACACACATTGTGTTCCGACAGTAAACAAGAGTCTGTCCTCGTTTCTCCACTCCAGTTCACTGTCAGCTAACAGAGAGTGACACACACACACACACACACACACACACACACACACACTTACACGCAGTGGTGAGCTGTGGCGCTGTGAGAGCGTGGCCTGCATGCAGTAGCTCACAGGCTGGCCTGCCTGCAGGAACCGAGGAGCTGTGACCGTTAGGCTGGTCGGTCAGAGGTGATGCAGAATAAGCACTTTACTGAACTGTGAGTCAAACTGTGAGTCTCCAGGACTCTCCTCCGCAGGGTTTCAGACTGAAGACTGTCCAGTAACAACATCTCGAGCCCCTGGTTTCGTATACAGTTGGGTTTTTAATCCTAATGCAGACGCTACAGTGAATTATTTGGCAACCCTTTGGTTAGAGCCATAGGGCTCTATTTTAAATAAACAGAATAAGTAAGTAATAAGTGGAATAGAAGAAACAACAACAACAATAATAATAACAATATTAATAATAATAATAACAGCAATAATAATGATAGTAATAACAATAACAACAATAATAATAACAATATTAATAATAATAACAGCAATAATAATGATAGTAATAACAATAACAACAATAATAATAGTAACAACAACGACAACAACAAATGATATTAATAATAGTAATAATAATAACAATAATAACAACAGCAATAATAATGATAGTAATAATCATAATAATAATTACAATAATAACAACAGCAATAATAATAATGATAGTAATAATAATAATAATAATTACAATAATAACAACAGCAATAATAATAATGATAGTAATAATAATAATAACAATAATAATAACAACAATAATAGTAATAACAATAATAATAATAACAACAACAACAATAATCCTAATAATAATAGTAACAATAACAATAACAACAACAACAATAATAATGACAACAACAACAACAACAACAATAATAATAATAATAGCAATAATAAGATTAAGAAGAAGTAGAATCACACAGTAGAACTAATTAAATGACCGATCAGTGGTGGATGAGTGATTATGGCAATTAATAAATGAATAAATATGAATACATAAACAGGAACAAAATGATGTTGTACAACTGCAGTCATATAAACACTTTACTGATACTTTTTAATTACAAAGAAGTATGTAAAAGGTATTTAAATATGCTAAATTAACTAAGCTAAATTAATTAAGTATTGGGACGCCTGCTCATTCATTAGGGCCTATGAAACTGATGTACAGTAATAGTGTAGTGGTTACGAGAGTGAAGAGCTGAATGTTGGCTTAGATACAGGGTCTGAGGGGTTAGCTTAGGCTGCTAAGTTAGCTACGTTAGCTAAGATAGTTTAGTGTCCTGATGCAAAAAAGTAATATATATATATATAATTTGCATAGGGAACACTAAACTATCTTACATAAACATAATACAGTTAATTCAAAAATATTGTGTCATTTATAAATGATATAAATATATTATACAATAAACACTAAAATAACTATAACTTCTCTATACAGCTTCTCACTAATATGAAGAAAACAATATATATGGCGAAACAACAATGTCCACAATATCCAATATATATAATATATTCAAAATATGCTAATGATACATTTAATACATTTAATAAACAAAAACATATGTTATTAATATTAATATACATCAATCAGCCATAACATAACATAGCTGACCATTAAACTGTGAGTTTGTCCAATTACTTCTGAGCCTGTGAAAGCAGAGGGACTGTGTGTTCAGTCAGTGCAGTCGTTTAGTTAAACCTCCTAAATCTCTTAGCAGGTGAAATCCTCCTGAATGTCGCCTACATATTAAATATTACTCATTTTTATATTATTATGGTTACATAATCTGAATGACACTCTTTGTCTTATTTATTTATTTATTTATTTATTAATTTTGTATTTATTATTATTATTATTATTATTATTATTATTATTATTATATATTTTAATCTAATATAATAGGAATTAATAGAGTGCAAAAGGTTTGGCACCCTTCTGATGTTGCAGTGACACAAACACACAAGTAACACCCAACCAACCACATGGGGTACCCTAACAACCACCTGACAACACCATAGCATAGCTGAGACACCATAACAACCCTTTGAGGTATCATAGCAACTACTTAGAAACCACTAAACAACACCATAGCAACTATCTGAAATACCATTGCAACACTGTGGCCTTGCAACACATCTGGCAAGCATTTAGCAACACCATAGAAACCCTTGGGATATCATAGCAAACACTTACTAACCACCTAGCAACACCAAAGCATCCCCTTAGCAACAACTTGACATAACACAGCAGCCACCTAGCAACACCATAGCAACCAGCTAGCAACCACTTAGCAACACCATAGTGATAACCTGGAATACCATAGCAATCAGCTAGCAACCACTTAGCAACACCATAGTGATCACCTGGAATACCATAGCAACCAGCTACATATAGCAAACATATAGAAACCGCATGGGATACAATGCCAAGCACTTTGCAACCATCTAGCATCATCATCGCTCCCATCTAGCAACCACTTAGCATCACCATAGCAACCACTTAGCAACACCATAGTGATCACCTGGAATACCATAACAATCACCTAGCAAGCCAATAGAAACTGCATGGGACACAATGCCAAGCACTTTGCAACCATCTAGCATCCTCATAGCAACCACCTAGCAAGCTCATGGCAACACCATAGCAACCACTTAGCAACATCAAAGCAACCACTGGGCAACAGCACAGAAACTACCAGGGATACCGTGGCAACCACCTACCAAAACCATAGCAACCACTTGGCAACAGCATAGCAATCAACTGGGATACATTGTCACTGTCCAAATACTTATGGATATGACTGTATATACACAGAGCTTCATAAAGCCAGAGAATTGCATTTTTGCTTGTATATGTGTATATATGTGTGTGTGTGTGTGAGTGTGTGTGTGAGTGTGTGTGTGTGTGAGTGTGTGTGTGAGAGAGAGAGAGAGTATTTGCTGTATCTGTGTGGCATTGGTGTGAGTGTGTGTGTGTGTGTGAGTGTGTGTGTGTGTGTGTGTGTGAGTGTGTGTTAATGCGCTGTCAGCGTTAGGAGAGGAAACCGACAACTGAAAATATGGGTGTTGCTTTACAGCATCTGTGGTAAGTGTGTGTGTGTGTGTGTGTGTGTGTGAGTGTGTGTGTGTGTGTGTGTGTGTGTGTACGTGTGTGTGTATGTGTGTGTACTCTGCTCTCAGAAATGTAGACGCTGTTAAGCGCTGCTCGTCTCACACACTGAAGGAAGTCAGCAAAGCTTAAACAAGCAGAAATTTGAGTGACAGGTCCACTTCACATCCTTCCTCCTCCCCAGATCCAGAGAGCTCTCTGAGGCCTTCAGAAAGAAGAGTGGAGATGTTGTAGAGGAGTCTGCAGATAGAAGAGTTAGAACAGTTAGAGATCAGACGCTGTTCCACCGTCCACTAAATCATCTACAGGAGGAACAGCTGACCAGCATCACCAGGTCAGACTGTCCCAGCAAGATCAGCCAAAAGCCCCCTGCTCCACAGGTCCTCCTCTCCTACTCATCATCAGCTCACCTGGAAGTTCACCTATACTCCGGCTACCTGCCTGGCCTGCCTGATGTGCCGTGTTGTCTGCAGCTAAGTGTGGCTGTATGCAATCAGGATACCACAGCAACCACTCACGCACTGCAAGATGGTCAATGCTGGTTTAACTAAGCTTATACACTATATGGACAAAAGTATTGGGACACCTGCTTATTCAGTGTTTCTTCTAAAGGGTCAAGGGTATTAAAGAGCTGATCCTGCTTCTGCTGGAGTAACTGTCTCTACTGTCCAGAGAAGAAGACCTTCTACTAGATTTTGGAGGATGAGCATTGCTGTGAGAATATGACTGATTGCATTCAGCAACAATACAATATGGACAAAAGTTTTGGGACGCCAGCTTATTCAGTGTTTCTTCTGAAATGAAGGCTATTATAAAGAGTTGATCCTGCTTTTGTTGGAGTAACAGTCTCTACTGTCCAGAGAAGAAGACCTTCTGCTAGATTTTGGAGGATGAGCATTGCTGTGAGAATTTGAT
Organism: Salminus brasiliensis; assembly: GCF_030463535.1. NCBI lineage: Eukaryota > Metazoa > Chordata > Actinopteri > Characiformes > Bryconidae > Salminus > Salminus brasiliensis. Next base: position 2,708,949 of record NC_132886.1, read on the forward strand.
TGATTGCATTCAGCAACAAGAGCGTTAGTGAGGTCAGGATGTTGGATGATGATCATCACCCCACATCATCATCCCCAACTGCCCAAAAGTACTGGATGGAGCTCCACCACCATCATTCCAGAGAACACAGTTCCTCCACTGCTCCACAGCTCAATGCTGGGGGGCTTTATACCCCTGTACTAGCCCACGCCTGGCATTAGGCAGCATGGAGCCAATAGGGTCATGCTAATAAATATGAATAAATAACTAAGAAATATTTGGACATATAGTATATATATATATATATATATATATATATATATATATATATATATATATATATATATATATATAGTGTATTTTATTCTTTTTAAAATTAATGCTATTTTTAATAACATATTAATTTAATTGGCTTAATTCATCCTTAACTTGATTATTTTTCTTTCAATCCCTGTTTACTGCAAATGCTCGGCTAGACTGAACATTTAGACTCATGAGTGGAGCTCAGGGCAAAGAATAAGCCCAGCGTAAAAAAAATGTAGGACCTGGGCCCTTTAACACCAACGCTTCAAAAGATTCCCTCTGACATGAGAAAAGAACAAAGGGTCGCTAAGTGATCGGTTTCTTAGCAACAATGCTAAGCGAGGATGCCAACAGTCAACAGCCAGCAGAAACTCAACACTACTTGACTCTTTGCCAAGACGTGATTCAGAGTACAAAGTGGATGTGTGTGACCCCACTGGTACTGATAAGTGGCAAAACATTACACACACACACACACACACACACATGTACTAACACACAGGCATACGCATCACACACACACACACGCCACTGGCTTCCCATCAAAGCTGTTGTTCTCATGGAAGCGGGAGGAAGGTGGACAATAGGAGCGCTTCTATAGATACTCCTATAGGATGGCGCTGATTGACGTCAAAGAAGAGAAAGAATCGAGGAAAATGGTCACGGCTTTTCCAGTCATAGCTTTCACGACTTTCCCCCAAAAGCCATCAGTCAAACCTCTCAGCTCACAGTTCATTCACAGTTCAGTAGCTCAGCTACGTGATTGGCTATCTCTGCTATAATGTGGAGAAAAGGCCGCCATTACCTTTAATATGGGGAGACAGCATGGGAAAGAACCAGTGGGTCATGTGGGGCCTGTATGAGTAGCCCAACTGGGAATTACTGGAAATTCCATGTTGGGCCCACATATGGATGCCCACGAGGTCCCACTGGGGTCAGTGATGGGCCTCATCTAAGTTGTACACCTCTCGTATAGGGCCTAGATGGAAACCATGTGAGATTAGTGTGCGATGGGGCCCAATTGGGAAGGCCAACTGGGTTCCAGTAACAAAGTATGTACAAACCCACTTAGAGCCCAAAATAGCAGCTTCAGGATCATGCAGATGCTCCACTGACTGGAACAGGGAGAAGGGCGTCTCCGTCATTCCCACTCCGGGCCGGAGCGCTGCTGCTGCTGCTGCTGCTGCACTATGGAGGTTTGGTGGTGGAGCTGCAGGAGGAGAACCTCTCTCCAGAACTGCTGCTGTGTAACGCTGCAGAACCCATAGAGTCATATTAGTGTAAAATCCTGTAGTATTACTCTACCGCCTCAGCCCACATGCTGCTCCACCTTCAGATCAAGCTTCTGCAGCTCTCAGCTTGTCCAGACATGCACGTGTACAGTGTGTCCAAAAATGAACTATAGTGGAGGAAAAGTGAATTGCATTCTCCATTTCTGGTTTCTGAAATCTTTCTCCAAACATCCCCCCCCCCCATACCCAGGAGGAAAAGGGGAGGTCAACATCAGCCCACAGCTGACCTTATTTCCTTCATTGAATAGAGTATGTAATGTCGAATATATCCACTGGGTGGCATTGTTGTTAAAGGACATTATCGTCTGAAAGCTGAGAAAGCAGAGTGCTGGCGTGGCGCGTCTCTTCGGATGTTCGCTTCAAGCTACACGGAAACGCTAACATGAGAAAAAATATATTCGATACCCCTTAACAGTTATAATTTTGGTTGAGTGGCGAAAATGTGACAATATAATGTATCGATATGTTCTCCCGAAACGTTCTCCCGAATGTGTGACCTCTTGGTTGAGTTGCCCAGTTAGGGTGCACAGATCTGGATGCTAATGTTAGCTCAGCATAAACACCGCACAAGATCATTTAGCATATTTCCTTGCTAGGATATGATGCTATAATGGAAGGGATGGATATATTTGTCCATGTTTTATTGAGCCCAGTAAAACTGATTATATTCCAGATCTATTGTTTTACAGTGACCTTACAGTTCATGTATAGGATTACCCTAACTGGGCGAGTCTACCGGTTGGTTGATTTGCATATCTGCTTTCTGAAAAATCAGAAAATTGTTTTGAAAACTTGCTAAATGAAGATCCAGGAGCAGAGTATAAGGGTCAAAGTGGTTAGGAACTATCGATGTTGATGGGGTCAGGCATGTTAAACGGGCAGTAGAGCTGGATCCACCACTGAAAATCGATCAGCCAGGAGTGGGAAACTGACCATCGATGACCGATGCATAGAGGATGGCTAACACAAACTGTGCATCAATAGATGGGCAGATGAGCTTCAGGTTCTAATGGTTCACCAGTAAGGTGAATCTACAAAAAGGTGTTTCTGATAAAGTGGCCAAGGAGTGTATATCTCTACACTGTACCTTAGTCAGAATTAATTGTGAGTTACTGTCACTGCCACTTTATATTGCAGAGTGGGGAGTTCAGATGAATTTCCTGAGGGATAGTATGTTTTAATTTCATTATTTAATAACATCAAAGTGTTTGATTAATGACTGAGATTAATTTCAGATTTAATATCCGATAAAAAAAATCCCTTCCTGACTGATCGGTCCAGACAGGATCTGGCTGCTCCAGTAGTTTCTCTACACATGCTATTTACCGCTTATCGCATTAGGTAGTGACCTTACATAACAATTCTGCAGTGTGTGTGTGTGTGTGTGTGTGTGTGTACAATACCTGCGTCCACACCAAACAGGATATAAAAGTCCTCCCTAAAGCAGCGCCAATAACTCACTTTTTTCCCACCTTGTTTGTGTTTGATATCTTCCGCAGCGGAGGTCAAACAACTGGACGCTGGCCAGATTCTGCACAATGGGGTGTGACGACGACTTGCAATGTCCTGCCATTCAGTTAATGCTAAAGCTTCAGACGTCAGCGGAGCAGCACATACATACAGTAGATATCCAGTATGAAGCTCTAATATCATTAATATCCAGTATGAAGCTCTAATAACATTAATATCCAGTATGAAGCTCTAATAGCATTAATATCCAGTATGAAGCTCTAATAACATTAATATCCAGTATGAAGCTCTAATAACGTTAATATCCAGTATGAAGCTCTAATAACATTAATATCCAGTATGAAGCTCTAATAACGTTAATATCCAGTATGAAGCTCTAATAGCATTAATATCCAGTATGAAGCTCTAATAACAATAATATCCAGTATGAAGCTCTAATAGCATTAATATCCAGTATGAAGCTCTAATAACGTTAATATCCAGAATGAAGCTCTAATAACATTAATATCCAGTATGAAGCTCTAATATCATTAATATCCAGTATGAAGTTCTAATAACATTAATATCCAGTATGAAGCTCTAATAACATGAATATCCAGAATGAAGGTCTAATAGCATTAATATCCAGTATGAAGTTCTAATAGAATTAATATCCAGTATGAAACTTTAATAACATTAATATCCAGTATGAAGCTCTAATAACATGAATATCCGGTATGAAGTTCTAATAACATTAATATCCAGTATGAAAGTTCTAATAACATTAATATCCAGTATGAAGTTCTAATAGAATTAATATCCAGTATGAAACTTTAATAACATGAATATCTGGTATGAAGTTCTAATAACATTAATATCCAGTATGAAGCTCTAATAACATTAATATCCAGTATGAAGTTCTAATAACATTAATATCCAGTATGAAGCTCTAATAACATTAATATCCAGTATGAAGCTCTAATAACATTGATATCCAGTATGAAGTTCTAATAGAATTAATATCCAGTATGAAACTTTAATAACATTAATATCCAGTATGAAGCTCTAATAACATTGATATCCAGTATGAAGTTCTAATAGAATTAATATCCAGTATGAAACTTTAATAACATTAATATCCAGTATGAATCTCTAATAACATTAATGGAGGAATGATGAGGGGCAGAGAGATGAAAGGAGACGTGCTGGAAGGAGGTTCTGATTTATTGTATTATATGTATCGTATTTATTAAGTGTAGAGATACAGTAATCTTAAGCCCTCCCACATGGCGACACACTGTCAACATCAGTGCAGTCTTTTACCACAACGCTCAGAATTTAATGTACACAGTTCCAGAGACTGGACCTGGATTTGACACCCCACCCCCACCCCCACCTCCCTCCACCCAAATGTAATCCTTCTGATGATTTACTCCAGCAGGGGAAATTAGGAATATTTCGTTTGAGGTTGGATGTATTCTCCGTCTCCGGAGTGGCGTTACTGTCGGGGCCACTGGGACGTCCCCTGACCGGACTCCTCCACCTCCACTTCTCCTCTCAGTACTTTGATGCGCTTGCTGTACGGCTCACTGTGGGGCTGCAACATAAAGTCATACAGCAAAGAAGCGGCCACGCCTGCCAACAGGGGCCCCACCCAGTACACCTACACACACACACACACACACACACACACACACACACACACAATATTAATAAACTAATATCAGCAGTTGGCTTAATGCTGTTATAACTGTTGAGCCGAGGTGGAGAACATTCTACTACAGTGTGACGTGTTTGGTGGAGAATGATGGTGTTTGGTGGAGAGTGATGATGTTTGGTAGAGAGTGATGGTGTTTGGTAGAGGGTGATGGTGTTTGGTGGAGAGTATTATGGAGAGTGATGGTGTTTGGTGGAGTGTGATGGTGTTTGGTGGAGATTGATGGTGTTTGGTGGAGATTGATGGTGTTTGGTAGAGAGTGATGGTGTTTGGTGGAGAGTGATGGTGTTTGGTGAAGAGTGATGATGTTTGGTAGAGAGTGATGGTGTTTGGTAGAGAGTGATGGTGTTTGGTGGAGAGTGATGGTGTTTGGTGGAGAATGATGGTGTTTGGTGGAGAATGATGGTGTTTGGCGGAGAGTATAATGATAGTGATGGTGTTTGGTGGAGATTGATGGTGTTTGGTGGAGAATGATGATGTTTGGTGGAGAGTGATGGTGTTTGGCGGAGAGTATTATGGAGAGTGATGGTGTTTGGTGGAGATTGATGGTGTTTGGTGGAGAATGATGGTGTTTGGTAGAGAGTGATGGCGTTTGGTGGAGAGTGATGGTGTTTGGTGGAGAGTGATGGTGTTTGGCGGAGAGTATTATGGAGAGTGATGGTGTTTGGTGGAGATTGATGGTGTTTGGTGGAGAATGATGGTGTTTGGTAGAGAGTATTATGGAGAATGATGGTGTTTGGTGGAGAGTGATGGTGTTTGGTAAAGAGTGATGGTGTTTGGTGGAGTGTGATGGTGTTTGGTGGAGAGTGATGGTGTTTGGTGGAGAGTGATGGTGTTTGGTGGAGTGTGATGGTGTTTGGTAGAGAGTGATGGTGTTTGGTGGAGTGTGATGGTGTTTGATGGAGTGTGATGGTGTTTGATGGAGAGTGATGGTGTTTGATGGAGTGTGATGGTGTTTGGTGGAGAGTGATGGTGTTTGGTGGAGAGTGATGGTGTTTGGTGGAGTGTGATGGTGTTTGATGGAGTGTGATGGTGTTTGATGGAGAGTGATGGTGTTTGATGGAGTGTGATGGAGTGTGATGGTGTTTGGTGGAGAGTGATGGTGTTAGTTGGAGTGTGATGGTGTTTGATGGAGTGTGATGGTGTTTGGTGGAGAGTGATGGTGTTAGTTGGAGTGTGATGGTGTTAGTTGGAGTGTGATGGTGTTTGGTGGAGAGTGATGGTGTTAGTTGGAGTGTGATGGTGTTTGATGGAGTGTGATGGTGTTTGGTAGAGAGTGATGGTGTTTGGTGGAGAGTGATGGTGTTTGGTGGAGAATGATGGTGTTTGGTGGAGAATGATGGTGTTTGGCGGAGAGTATAATGATAGTGATGGTGTTTGGTGGAGATTGATGGTGTTTGGTGGAGAATGATGATGTTTGGTGGAGAGTGATGGTGTTTGGCGGAGAGTATTATGGAGAGTGATGGTGTTTGGTGGAGATTGATGGTGTTTGGTGGAGAATGATGGTGTTTGGTAGAGAGTGATGGCGTTTGGTGGAGAGTGATGGTGTTTGGTGGAGAGTGATGGTGTTTGGTGGAGATTGATGGTGTTTGGTGGAGATTGATGGTGTTTGGTGGAGAGTGATGGTGTTTGGTGGAGAGTGATGGTGTTTGGTGAAGAGTGATGATGTTTGGTAGAGAGTGATGGTGTTTGGTAGAGAGTGATGGTGTTTGGTGGAGAATGATGGTGTTTGGTGGAGAATATAATGATAGTGATGGTGTTTGGTGGAGATTGATGGTGTTTGGTGGAGAATGATGATGTTTGGTGGAGAGTGATGGTGTTTGGCGGAGAGTATTATGGAGAGTGATGGTGTTTGGTGGAGATTGATGGTGTTTGGTGGAGAATGATGGTGTTTGGTAGAGAGTGATGGCGTTTGGTGGAGAGTGATGGTGTTTGGTGGAGAGTGATGGTGTTTGGCGGAGAGTATTATGGAGAGTGATGGTGTTTGGTGGAGATTGATGGTGTTTGGTGGAGAATGATGGTGTTTGGTAGAGAGTATTATGGAGAATGATGGTGTTTGGTGGAGAGTGATGGTGTTTGGTAAAGAGTGATGGTGTTTGGTGGAGTGTGATGGTGTTTGGTGGAGAGTGATGGTGTTTGGTGGAGAGTGATGGTGTTTGGTGGAGAGTGATGGTGTTTGGTAGAGAGTGATGGTGTTTGGTGGAGTGTGATGGTGTTTGATGGAGTGTGATGGTGTTTGATGGAGAGTGA
>NC_132886.1:2720938-2743438 GCF_030463535.1 Salminus brasiliensis
GGCCATGGCAGCCCGCCAAAACGAGCCAGACCTGAACTCCTGAGCCATTTTTTGGGGGGGGGGGTTTCTAGCTTCCGCCACTGTCCGAGCTAACTGTACAACAGTGCTGCCTAAGCAGACACTTATAAGCCAGCGGCTTTGGGAGGTGGCAGATAACAGGAAGTTAGTTTTATCAAGGTGGCCACAACCCCTCGAAAGGCACAACTGCCGTTAAACTGAGGACAGTAAACTAAAGGACGGTGGCACTGTGTGTGTGTATATATATATATATATATATATATATATATATATATATATATATATAAATAAACTAAGCTGGATGTCCGGAAAGCATCTTTGCAAAATGATGATTGTTAGATGGGTGGACAAGCATCACATGGACCATCACATAATCTTTACATTAAACATTCCTACTATATGTCCAAATATTTATGGACACCCCTTTTAATGAATGCATTTAGCTGCTTTCAGTTGCACCCATTGCTGACAAATACACACACACACACAGCTTGTCTAGCCCCTGTAGAGAAGAAGTACTGCCAATAGAATAGGGCCTAATGCCAGGCGTGGGCTAGTAGAGGGGTGTAAAGCCCACCCAGCATTGAGCTGTGAAGCAGTGGATGATGGTGGTGGAGCTCCATCCAGTACTTTTGGGATGATGAGGTGGGGTGGTGATCATCATCCAACATCCTGACCTCACTAACGCAGCTCTTGTCACCGAATGCAATCAAAGTGAGGTCTTCTTTCCCGGACAGTAGAGACAGTTACTCCAGTGACACCACTTGTCCATATGGTGTACAGTAGGAGTTCAATGGCTTTGCATCATTTAATTACATGAGGACTGATGGAAAATGGAATCAGGGGTGCAGTGAAGCGATGTAGGGAGAGAGCAAGGCCAACTGTGGTCTCTCTGGGCCTTGGCTGCTGGTGGCTAGCAGCATGACTGGGATTTGTACCAGTGATCCTCCTACCATAGTGACAACACCTTAGTCCGTGGACCACCTGGACTCACTCCTGGATACACTCTTTTTAATCCCTTTGATTTCAGAACAAACCATGATTGAGCAGGTGTCCCAATACTTTTTTCCATTTTGTCCATCTTATATACACTACATTGCCAAAATATTCACTCGCCTGCCTTCGCACACATCAGAACTTGAGTGACATCCCATTCTTAATCCATAGGGTTTAATATGATGTCTGGCCTCCCTTTGCAGCTATAAGCGCTTCAGCTCTTTTGGGACGGCTTTCCACAGGTTTAGAAGTTTAGTGTTTATGGTGAATTTCTGCCTGTTCAAGAAGCGCATTTGTATGGTCAGATACTGACATTGGACGAGAAGGCCTGGCTCACTGTCGCCACTCTTCATCCCAAAGGTGTTCTATCAGGTTGAGGTCAGGACTCTGTCCAGGCCAGTCAAGTTCCTCTACACCAAACTTGCTCATCTCAGTCTTTATGGACCTTGCTTTGTGCACTGGCGCCATCATGCTGGAACAGGAAGGAGCCGTCCCCAAACTGCCCCCACAAAGTTGGCATCATGAAATTAACGGAAACCTCTTGGTCTGCTGAAGCATTAAGAGTTCCTTTCACTGCAACCAAGGGGCCGAACCAAACTCCTGAAAAACAACCCCACACCATGATCCCCCCTCCACCAAACTTTACACTCGGCATAAGTACTGTTCTCCTGGCAACCGCCAAACCCAGACTCCATCAGATTTTCAGACAGAAGTGTGATTCATCACTCCAGAAAAACATCTCTGCAACATCTCTGCTGCTCTAGAGTCCAGTGGTGGCATGCTTTACACCACTGCGTCCCACGCGTTGGATGGAACCCCATTCATGAAGGCTTGGAAGCAGCTCCTCAGCCTTGGAACCCCATTCATGAAGGCCACATGAAGTTCGTAGGTCTGTAGCGATTGACTCTGCAGAAAGTCGGTGACCTCTGCACACAATGCACCTCAGCGTCCGGCGACCCCACACGGTCATTTCATGCAGCCTTACAAGTTGCTGTAGTTCCCAATCGCTTGGTTTTATACACCTGTGGCCATGGAATTGATTGGAACACCTGAATTTAATGATTTGGAAGGGTGAGTGAATACTTTTGGCACTATAGTGTACAAGGCAACCATCAGGAATCCCAACAGAGGCCAGTTTGACATTAACCAGCTTGTTATTGACATTAACCAGAGTTAATGGAGTTAATGGAGTCTTGCAGATAGCCCAAGTAATCACACCATCCTCAAGAAGTCTCCCCTACCTTCAAGATGCCTCCTGATGTTTCCGCCTAGTCTTTAACAGCACCACCATATGAGGCAAGAAGCACATGTGGAAATCCATGCATGTGGCCTTTTCAGATATATGGCCATGATCTCTCATACCAAGTGTTTTACTGCCAAAGCCAACCAGAGACCTCAAAACTGAAAAGACCAAAAGGCATCAACATGTAGAAAGAATGTCAAAGACCACAGCAGCTCTAGGTGACGGGTTGTTTATTTGACCTGGCATCAGCAGATTTAAGGCATCGTTCATCAGTACTATTTCTGAGAGGCTTCTCCAGCATCTCCCAGCAGAGGCTCCGTTTCCCCACCCAGGGCTTCCAGACCGTGACACCAGACCTTCAGCCGTCCAGCCAAGTCAGCGCCCCGAGGGCACAGGAGGAAGTCATAGAGGAGCGCAGCCACAGCACCACCACACAGAGGCCCAGCCCAGAACACCTGAGGGTCAGAGGAGCAAGATCAAACAGGCACGTCCAACAAAACCTGGTCAATCAGCCTGCACTGAACATCAGAGTTAACCTGGTTAGCTTATTAGCTAATAAGATGCTAAATAAAAGAACCCTACTTATGGACCACCAATGAAGAAAACCACCAAGCTATGAAAGAAGAATCCATGATCTTACCCAGTGGTCTTCAAACTTCACAGTGACCAACGCTGGACCAAACGACCTCGCAGGGTTGGTTCCACAGCCAGTGTAACTAATCTGTTAAGACAGTTTAAGCCACAGATGTTGGATTTAATGAATCAGGCTTGAAGGATGACCAAACAGACTTCAGTTGAGTGTTCCCGTGTCATTCCTCTACACTTGTACAGTAAAATCTTTACTTTGCAGTCGCAGCTTTATTAAACCAGGGTCCGACCACAGGGTCAGCCATGCTACAGCATCCCTGGAGCAAAGAGGGTTCCAGGCCTCACTCTGGGCCTCTAACCACTGAGCCACTAAAGGCTCTTGACTGACGTAGGACCTCCTCATTACCTGGAGGTTCATCACCCTAGCCAATACATTCAAAAGTCAGTTCAGCTACTTTACACAGCACCCAGTACAACCAGACACAGGCCTTCAGCAGCACATGCCCAGCTTCCTTAATCTCCATAGACCAGCATGGCCAGTGGAACCAGTGGGCCAGAGCTGGCTCAAAGCATACTCTAATACTATGTGGCAGCTTAGGCCCCAATTCCACCAGGGGGTGCCCCCAAGAGCACCAAGATATCATGATAAAAATATAACATTTAATTAAATCAAAGGAAATGGTATTACACAGATATGATGGGGAGAGGCCTGGGCCGGCCCTGTAAAGGCCTGGGCCGTGGGGGGGGGGGCAGTGGACTTCTCTACAGTGCTGGAGCTCCAGCCAATACCTCTGGGGTAAGTCTGAGCACAGGTTTTGATCCATAACTAATCATCCATGATTAGTACCTGACCTCACTAATGCCCTCATGCCTGAAAGTGACCAAACTGTAGCGGCAGGCCTTTGCAGAACAGTAGAGGCTGTTCCTGCAGCAAAGGGAAACCATCACCTATGATATCAAAAGCTCTGGATGAGCATGTGTCTACAAACTTTTGGACATAGTGTTCATTAATAACATTACTTTAGGATAAATGGCACATTGGAGAAAAGGGAACCCAAGAGAACCAGTCATTAAAAAAGGTTCTCTAGGGAAGAACGAAGGTATTCTAGAGCTTCCAAAGAACCCTTCAAGGCCTCTGTTTTTAAGGCATGTGAAGAACCCAGACAGAAGAATGCATGTGAATGAGATGTGACCCTTACACCTGCAAGATGTCCCAGAACCACAGAGAATCCCACCGCAAATGGACCCGACCCAACAACGTCCAATCGTCTTTGATCTGTAGTTGCTAGGAAACACAGCACCAGCTGAAGGGTGAGGAGGAACTCCATTCCAAAAGCTTGTCCCAGGCTGACTCCATTCAGCTAGAGAACAAACGAAGGCAGCAACATAGTTAGCATGCTAACGAAAGGGGGGTGGGGTGCTAATCTGAAAGAGAGGGGACGTAACGTCTGTTTGAGAACCAGCAGGAGTTTCCCCCCCGTTTAATCCATAATAATCCACACTGATCTCCTGATTTTCTGAGCTGGTTTGAGTTAAGGGGGGGTTGGTTCACCTGCTGTAGAGCCCTCCTCTCACTCTGGACTCTCACAGCTGTGTTATTATTTTACACCTAAAAATAGTTTATTAAACTGGACCAGCCAGCCCCTCCGTACTTGATGGCGATGGTCAAAAGCCGATCCGCACCGAGAGCCCTTCCAGCTTCAAGTACGGCTCGGCTCGACCCGCCATCCTTTAAGATCCACGGAAGACGAGCGTCCAGACTTTTTACTGTCCTGCACCGAAGTGGTGGAGCGAACTTCCCCTGGGTGTCCGAACAGCAGAGTCCAGCACTCGCTGTCCTCAAACCCAGACTGAAGACCCTCCTCTTCTGAGAGGACTCAGTGTGCAGAGTGTAGAGGATTGAGTCTCCAGACTGAGTCTAAGATTAGAGGATCTTCTGGACTCTAGCTGATATGAACTAGATAAGGGTATTTTCTGAGTGACAGTGAAGCTCTTCTGTAAGTCACTTCAGAGAAGAACGTCTGATAAGTGCCTTCAACGTAGATCTAAATGCTAAACGCCCTCATAGGAACACATTGAAATGTGTCCATAAACTTTAAATAGAAAGTTCTCTATGGGTCAAATTTTCTCAGCTACAAACACCAAATGTGGTACAATGGTAGAACTAATAACTTTGTTAAAGTTGGTTCCCCAATGGAAATGAATAGTGAAATGTAAAGAACGTCACAATGGGCTGAATTATGGCCAACGGTTTTGGTACCCTACATTTTAGCCACTCAGCTTCGGCAGGATCTACACCCTACTCTACGGGATTCACTGGTTTTTAAGTCTTCTAACTCAAGTTAGTTGGGTAAAATTACTGCGGACAGTTGTTGATGGCAAGGAAGACGGCACTAAAGGAACAAAACCATTGTATGGCTCAACTAGAATGCTAACCGCTAACATGGATTAGCTAAGCTCATGGGAACTAAATGGTACTTTAAAAGGAAAGTTCACCTCATTTACTTCTTTTGAACAAACAGATTCTCAAATTAATTTATGCAAAATGTCACCAAAACAGTGAAATTTTCAGTATTAATATTCACCAGGGCTTCAATTGGGTTTCCAGATTGGGCAAATAAACAAAAATAAATAAACAAATAAATAAATGCTAACTTTATAGGGTACATAATTAGGCAACAATTTTCACCCACCTTGTTTAAACCAAGTGAATCAACAGCTGCTGGCCTCACTCCCAGCACAACACCGCTAGCTAGCACAGCCCCAACCATCTGGGCCAAAATATACCACACTGCCCTACACACACTGATCTGGCAGCTGACCAGCATGCCCACAGTCACAGCTGGGTTCAAGTGGGCTCCACTAATGTGAGTCAAACACTGAGACAGGACAGCAATCGCCAGCCCAAAAGCCAAGGCCACCTTCACCTCCTGGTCGGGGTAGCTACTGTTTCCATTCCCGATAACAGCGGAGATGCCACTGAAAACAAACATGGTCGTGCCAAACACCTCAGCGAGAACAGCTCTCCAGAAGCACAGCGTCTTTAACTCCCTCACCATGGTCAGCTAAAGAACAGCTAACAGATCCCAGGCCTAAACCAAACATGCAGATTAGCTAGAATGCGAACAGCAGCTGCTGCCAATCAAACATGTTACTAAGGGCTTTTGAAGAGCCGCGAACCTGTCTTTGCCTCTTTGAAGCTAATTCTTAACAGGTCCCTGTTTCTGATTGGCTGATGGAATTGGGCGGGAGCTGCTCATAGGGTAATTTGGTGTGTCAGGTGCCCTGTCAGGCTGTAGGACTTTGATTGGTGTTTGGTTCTGAGCCTTGAATCCAGTTCCTAGTCCTGGACTTTGTTCTCACTGGAAGTTAGGAAATCAGTCAGTGTGCCTGATTGGCTAAGTAGTGTCACACCGGCCAAGGATTACAAAGTCCAGGACTGGAGAACTGGAGTCACGGAGTCACGGATCCGGACATGACAGCAGTGTTGTGCTTCAGCTTGGTGACCATAACAAATGAATAAGGTCACCATGGACTTAACGAGGGCTTCTCCACACCCTGAAATCCATTGGAAGCCTAAATTCCCTCACTCGAAAAGAGCTAATGCACACATCCCACCTAAAGCAGGCCCAATCCCATGACAGAGAACATCCTGGTTGGTCTCTGGCTGTGCTAAATTGACCAATCAGTGTTCTCTGCGGTCAGGATTTACAGTTCTGGATTAGGGGTCAGGGATATTTACCCTATTTTTTATTGTATTTTCAAAACAGAGGACCCAGGGGACACAGCGGCGCCCCTCATGATTAGGATGTCATGGCTGGGTGGCTTCAAGTAGGCCTAAGGTGAAAACAGTGGCAGTGTGTGTATGTGTGTGTGCAGGCAGGAGGGAGGTAAATATCACTAAAAGCATGCAGCTAATATTAATAAACAGCCTTAATAGCCTATATGACTAAATCTGCTCCTTTCTTTTTAATTTATGTGTATTAAAATAAAATAAAAAATAAATAAAATCAGTTTTATTTTTAGTGTAAAAAATATGAATAAATTCATCAATAAAATAAAAATTATGTAAAGTCAAACTGATTTGTGTTTATTTACATTTACATTTAGGCACTTTTAGGCTGAGGTCAGTCGGCTGTAGTGGTTTCCAGTTTGACCAGTGGTTGATGGAGATGCAGGTACGCACGCATAGACCAATAGTGACGACTGTAAGAAGGCGGGGCTTAAACAGTTTGACCAGTGGTTGATGTAGATGAAGATACGTGCTGACCGATGGAAATGACTGTGAGAAGGCGGGGCTTAAACAGTTTGACCAGTGGTTGATGTAGATGAAGATACGTGCTGACCGATGGAAATGACTGTGAGAAGGCGGGGCTTAAGCAGTTTGGCCAGTGGTTAAGGGAAATGCAGGTACATGTAGACCAATGGTGTCAGGTGGCTATTGTAGTGGAGCTGGGGACGTCCTTGCCCTCCTAGTTTCGGGAGTATTGCTTAAGATGGCACAGGCTCATATTCTTCATTCTACCATTGGTCATTAAACACGGCAGAGCAGTGAGGTGTCCGACCCGTTCGGATTCTGCAAATGGCCTTGATGGAAGGCAGCCAGCGCTTCAGACAGACTTCCTAAGTGACTTTCTGACACACTGTTATCTTTAAGTATGAAGCAGAGCTGAAAACAGTGGCAGCAGCTTTCTTAACGTCCCAATACTTTAGTCAGTGTTTATAGATAGCTATCATGCGGTGCCTCATACAGTAAGTCCATCTCTTCCAGAGTACTGGACACCTTCACAACCCTTCGAGTATGATGCTTTAGCTAGAATGCTAATTTCTCCTCAGATGCTATTATTTGACCAGCATAGGGTACACTATTTCTGCCAATAGAATAGGACTATCTCTCTGGAGCAGATCAACATCATGAACCTATAGCCATCATGCTGCCAGGTGTGGGCTAGTAGAGGGGTATTAAGCCCCCCCAGCAGCATTGATCTGTGGAGCAGTGGAAGAACTGTGTTCTCTGGAATGATGGATGGTGTTGGAGCTCCATCCAGTACTTTTGGGATGAGTTGGGGAGTTGGGGATGATGAGGTGTCACTGAATGCAATGAAATCCTCACTGCAACGTTCTCCTTCTTCCATGGTCAGTCGAGACAATTAGTGGTCAGTTACTCCAACATAAGCAGGATCAACTCTTTTAATACTCTTGATTCCAGAGGAAACAAAATGAATGAGGAGGTGTCCCAATACTTTTGTCAACATAGTGTATGTTAGCAGGTCCACCTGTTTCACCGACCTGGGCAAGCAAGTTAACCAGTAAGGCAAAGCTTAACAATTAAGGGTATGTTTTCCCCGACATGACCAGCTCTTCAACCAGCTTGACCATTAAAGACCAGTTCAGACCTTCTGAAACCAGCTGGATGAGCTGGATTTCTCAGCGAATAGGTGGAGCTAAAGCAGAGAGTCCGGCCAATTGTTTACACTATCCGAGATGTTAAACCTTTCTAGGAACAGAAAGAAGAGGCAGCATTCCTTCCATAGCAGCTCTAAACAGTACATGCATGGCTCTCTACTCCACGGTCCATTAGATACGAGCCCATTTGCCAAAGCTCGTCAGGACCCTGTTTGTCTAAGCCATTGCATGAGTGAGGGAAAGGGGGTTATCCGGAGGTCCATCTGTTAGGGGGATGCCAATCCACCCTAGCAACTAGTTTAGCAGTTTTGCTAATAGAGTCTTCCTGCAAGATACAGATAAAACAGGTTGGACAAAACTTTTACCGGGGCAGTGGTGGGTCAGCGGTTAGAGCTCCGGGCTATTGATGACAGGGTTGTGGGTTCGATGGGTCAAATGCAGAGGACACATTTCACTGTATACAGTACAGTGACAGATACGTTCACCTTTACCTTTACTTCAGATGTAGTCAATCAGTCAAGTGCCCTGATAAAGGACATAATGATAAAATAACAATAAAAAACAGTCGGGCTGAGTCAAGCTGGTTCAACTGGTTGACCAGTATAGGATATGTTGTTTGAGTTTGATGGTTTAGCTGGTCCAGCATGACCAAACTGGTAGACCAGCATGACCAGCAACACCAAGCTGGTCAATCAGCATGACCAAGCTAGTAGACCAGCATGACCAGCAACACCAAGCTGGTCAATCAGCATGACCAAGCTGGTAGACCAGCATGACCAGCAACACCAAGCTGGTCAATCAGCATGACCAAGCTGGTCAATCAGCATGACCAAGTTAGTAGACCAGTATGACCAAGCATGACCAAGCTGGTCAACCTGCATGACCAGCAACACCAAGCTGGTCAATCAGCATGACCAGCATGACCAAGCTGGTCAATCAGCATGACCAAGCCGGTAGACTAGCATGACCAGCAACACCAAGCTGATCAATGAGCATGACCATGTTGGTAGACTAGCATGACCAGCAACACCAAGCTGGCCAACCTGCATGACCAGCAACACCAAGCTGGTCAATCAGCATGACCAAGCTTGACCAAGCTGGTCAATCAGCATCACCAGCAACACCAAGCTGGTCAATCAGCATCACCAGCAACACCAAGATGGTCAACCAGCATGACCAAGCTGGTCAACCTGCATGACCAGCAACACCAAGCTGGTCTATCAGCATGACCAAGCTGGTAGACCAGCATGACCAGCAACACCAAGCTGGTCAACCTGCATGACCAAGCATGACCAAGCTGGTCAATCAGCATGACCAGCAACACCAAGCTGGTCAACCTGCATGACCAAGCATGACCAAGCTGGTCAATCAGCATGACCAGCAACACCAAGCTGGTCAATTAGCATGACCAGCATGACCAAACATGACCAAAATCAAGTGCAACATACACTATGCAGGTCAAAAACTAGATGACCAGCTGTCTTACCAGTATGGGAATGTTTTTTACTTTTCAACCATCTTGACCTTCAAAGACCAACTTAGACCACCTGAAAGCAGCTGCCAGTAAAAGCTGGTCATGAGCTGGACTTCTCAGCAGGGATGTTTGGTGTAGAGGTCATTCTGATAAAGGACCTTTTAGATTGCATCTAGCAAACTGAGCCACCTGACCTTATCCAAATCCCTCTGTGCTAGGAGGCAGTTCGTTTCAGATGGTCTGTACTGGTCTTGATGGTCAAGGTGGTTGGAAAACCAGTCATTCAGGAGAAAACATTGTATGTTTTTTAGCTGCAAGACCAACTTGGCCAAAATGGTCAGCAAATCAAGCTGGTCATACTGCTTGATTGGTGGACAACTGGTAGACCCTGCTGGTCAACCAACATGATCATGAAGGTCATGCTGGTCAACCACCTTGCCATACTGGTTGACTAGCTTGGTCAGGCTGGTCATGCTGGTTGATGAGCTAAACCATTAAACTCATACCCTACGCTGGTCAAGCACTAAACTGGTCAACTGGTGTTGTTGTATACCAGTGTTGAGGTCTAACAGCAGACCTTCAGACCTTTGGGCCCTTTGGGTTGCTGTAGTTCTATGTGAAACCTTTAAGGAACTCACTAAGGAACCCCTCAGAGAGCCCAGAGTTCCTTACATAGGCATGCCGCTGGCCAAAGAATGATGCACAGCTTCAGAGGTCAGCAGTCTTATGACCTTCTTAACCTAGGACCAGTTGATCACTGCATAGAGGTCTTGTTCTCAAAAGACAGGTCATCAGGGGGCATCCTGAGGTACTCGCAGGAAAACACTGGGCCAAAACAGACTGGCCTCAGACTGGTCTCATCACTGAAACATGTGATTATTTAACATTACGTGTTGTTTATCTTTCATATCTGCACATGAGAACTTACTACATAAGTAACATTATAGAAACTGATCAGCCATAACATTATAACCAGCTGAAGTGACCAACACTGATGATCTGGGTCCGGTGGCTCCTATCAAGAGGTGGATCTACATATTAGGCAGCGAGGGAACAGTCAGTTCTTGAAGGTGATGAAGAAGGAGTAAGCGTAAGAATCTGAGACACTTTGACAAGAACCACACTGTGAGGTTCTAGATAATGACTGGGTCAGAACATCTCCACCAAAACATCAGGCAGGTCATGTGGGGCTGTTCTGCTACAAGGCTGATGTAGCCAACAGGTAATGGAAGCGTCTAGTCAACAGGGGCCAGATGCCTCAAGGCCTTAACTAGAGGTCATTCTAATAGACCTTCTAGGTTGGCAACCTCACCAAAATACCCCCTGCTAAGGGGCTTTGGGTGTTCCCACTATGCAGTGGTCAGTACCTACCAAAAGTGCTCCAAGTAAGGACAACCAATGAACTGTCGGCAGAGTCATGGGCACCAAAGGATCTCACTGAGGCTCCTGTAGGTTCCGCCTCGCAACTTACAGGGCTTAAATGATCTGCTGCTAACATCTGAAGGTGTCTGGATACTAAAGCACACCTTCTGAGATGGCTTAAGAGCTGTTTTGGTGGCAGAATGGAGGTCTACACAATATTAGGTGGCGGTGTTGATGTTATGGCTGATTGGTGTAATTTATATAAACCAATATAAATATAGATAATTTTTGTATTTCTACAGTCTGAGCAGAACTAATGAAACCTACGCCCTGTCCGTCCTTGCCTTGTGTGCCCGCTCTTCTGCTGCGGAATCTGAATCTGCATGCAAATAATAATAAAAAGTATTAAATAATAATGATTTATTAATAAAATGAACAGAAATCACAGTTCTAGCGCCCCCTAGTGCACTACGTCTGCTCTAAGGGAAGTCTATAGTTTCTACAGTGGGGTTGGAAAGCAGGGCAGGTTTATTTAAGTAGAAAATTTCATACATGAAGGAATTTAAAAGTGATTACATCAAAGAATAACAAATAAAAATAATAATTAATAAAATTATTACATTTAGGAAGTTCAACTAATTCATAATAACAACCATAGATAAAATTGGTAATGCAATAAATCTTTATTTTGTAGAAAAAAAGGCGCAGGAATTTTCTTGGTGTATTATGCAGATGACCAAATATTATATAGAATATTCTATAAATATCTTCTGCAGTTTGAGCAGAAAGTGGAGGATAACTTAACTAATGAAAGCCTAAGGCCTGTCCGCTCTCACAGTGATAATCTGATCCGGACTGGACGGAAGGCTGGCTACTCTAATGGAGCCTCCACTGTCCTTCCACTAGTCCATCCTGTGTTTTCATAGGGGTGTCAGTGTGTGTATGGAGACAGAGCTGGGAGGAAGTGTGTTAGGTTAGTGCTGCCCCCCCCCCCTGCAGAGTTCGATTGTTTGGTCTGTAGACGTCACTGAGGCATTCCTCTGCCCGTTGCTGCAGTGGGACCCAGTGCTCTGTATGTGTTTGCCATGCACCCTCATTAGCGAGCCCTTCGCTATCTTAAAGGGAGGCTTCAGTGATGTATCTAACTCACACAGTTGCACCACTTTCAACCCCAGATGTTCCCCACAAGCCCAGTCCAGATGTTGCTTCTTTAAATGTGGAAATTCTGACTCCCCTCAGTTGCCTTTGTATGTGAGATTCCCTTCTGCTGCAGAATCTGATGCCCATTTGCATGCAAATAATAAAAAAAAGAATCAAGTAATAATTATTTATTAACAGAATTAACAGAAATCACAGTTCTAGCGCCCCCTAGTGCACTACGTCTGCTCTAAGGGAAGTCTTTAGTTTCTACAGCGGGGTTGGAAAGCAGGGCAGGTTTATTTAAGTAGGAAATGTCATACATAAAGAAATTATATAAAGAAATTTTCAAATGATTATACCATTGAATAACAAAATAATAATAATCATTATTAATAATGATAATATTATTATTAATAAATAATAATAATTTTAAAATCAAATACAATTATTACATTTAGGAAGTTCAAATTCATAATAAGAACCATAGTAACCATTTTGGTAATGCAATAAATCTTTATTTTGTAGAAAAATGCATGGGAATTTTCTTTGTGTATTATTCTTTGTGCAGATATGACCAAATATTATATAGACTATTCTATAAATATCTTCTTTCAATGGAAGTCAATGTAAAATATTTCGATCCAGGTCATTTTGCAGCATTTCTATTGGTCCATTCAGCATTAGATTCTTATATAATATAACAAATTATATATGTATAACTTATATAAAATAATATAAGTTATAGAACAGCCAGATTCACATTATATAAAAAAGTGAAAAAAAGGCAAACATGGAGATACAAGGTTTTTGGATGAAAGTGAGGATAAATAAGATCAGCTAGATCCCTTGTTGTTTTTTAAAAGCTAGAAGCTAAAGCTGTTGCAGCAAATCAAGCTCATACTCGAATGTTTCGTTAGCTCCACGTGAAATTCCATTGATTTGTAAATCAGCCATTGTTGTTCCAGTGTTGAAAGGAGAGGGTCTCCAGGAGGGGCTCTCCAGGCCCATTCCCACACTGTCAGTTCTAGCTAAGATCTTAGAAACTTGGTGAGTAAACAGCTGAAGGGGTGAAAACACACAGCACAGCAGTTACATGGTTAAAAAATAGCTATCAAATGTTCTTTGGGAAAAACGTACGTCTTTGTAAAGAACTTTTTAATCTGGATAAACTTTAAACTTCTTTGTGGAACCTATATGGTTCTTCCATGGCATCAGGTGCAGGTCAAAGAACACTTAATAGCATCTTTATTTTTCAGAGCGTACACCGCCTCTAAAACTACTGAACGACACTGTATAATTGATTCCACTGGGTTATTGATTTATCAACGGCCTTCGACTCATGTGATGGAGCTCATGTGATGTTGAATCTGGACTTTCTGATTACGTTATTTCCCTGTTTGAAAATGATTTATCTGGAAGAAACAGTGTGTGCAAGCAGAAGAGTTCATTTATACACCCTTAGTGTTTCCTAAGGGTGTGCCACAGGGCTCAATCCTGTGGCCTCTTCTTTTTGTACCTTACACAGCACTGTACAGAGGGTTCAGGCCCCTAATCCCACCCCTCTACTCCCCGTCTCTCAGCAGTGAGAGAGTTTCTACTGTAGAAGCTCCAGATCTCATCAGAACAGATAAAGCAGCTGAACATAAATCCAGTAAAAAGGAGAAACAAGAGCTTCTCATTCTGAAGAAAGAAAGTAGTGAGATCTTGTCGGTGAGCTAGTCTGAAGAACAGAGCTCGGTTCCTCCAGGGTTCTCCTGGACACCCCCCAGTCCAGCCAGTACAGCGTGGAGGATGTGTTCAACTCCATCAGCTAGGGATTAAATGTCTGGAATATTACATATGTTCAAAAAGACAAAGGCCTTGAAAAATGATAGTAATCATCTTTAAGAATGATGCAGTTTTCGAAAAAGACTATTGGCTACATGTCTGTTGTCCAAAATGTCTCCCCCTAGTGTTCGGCTAAAGGATGAGGTTTTGTTTATGTTTATAGTTATAGTTATAGTTGTTGCTGATTTTATTCAGCGACAAGAGTGTGTTAGTGAGCTTGGGATGTTGGATGATGATCACCACCATGATGAGCTCCACCATCCATCATTCATTGAGCTTTACACCCCCAGCTGTAGCAGTGGAGCAGTGGAAGAACTGTGAAGATCTCTGGAATGATGGTGGTGGAGCTCCATTCAGTACTTTTGGGCAGTTGGGGATATGAGGTGGTGTGGTGGTGATCATCATCCAACATCCTGACCTCACTAATACACTTTTGTCGCTGAAATCAATCAAATCCTCACTGCAATGCTCCTCCTCCAAAATCTAGTAGAAAGTCTTCTTCTCTGGACAGTAGAGACAGTTACTCCAACACAAGCAGGATCAGCTCTTTTCAATTCCCTTGATTTCAGAAGGAACAATGAATGAGCAGGCGTCCCAATACTTTTGTCCTCAGGTGCTAGCTAAAAATCTGGACACTAAACATGACTTGGCCAACATATGGATTCTCAGCAGGGTCAGTGATGGGACCAGGAGGGGCTGTACTGTACACTGCACATGTGGCCTTAGATGTAGCGCTATAGCAATGGGGCCTATAGGTGAAGCACAACTGGGTCCCAGTAGCAACACATTACAATACAAACCCACCCAGAGCCCACGCCCACCTGGAACCCACCTAGCCCATATTCCATCCATGTGAGACCCACATGAGCATGTTGTCTGGGGTTCTGATGCTGGATGGGTAGGTCTATGGCCGATCCCAGGTACTGGACGATACCCCTCCAGCACAGTGCTTCTCAACCCTGGTCCTGGAAGTTCTAATGATCAATGCTATACTTCAACATCAGCTGTGGTGAGATCTTCCTGCTACCATGACGATATTTTAGGACTGTTGGAGACTTCTTTACTCGTCTTGTGGTTCTGAACTTGCTAGGGGACGTCCTGACCTGGTCATGCTGGTCAGCTGTTCCTCTTATGTAGATGATTTAGTGGACGGTGGAACAGCGGCTGATCTCTAACTGTTCTGAGATCTGTTTAAACTCCTTCTCAGACTCCTCTGCATCCTCCTCTTCTTTCTGAAGGCCTCAGAGAGCTCCTCTCTGGATCTGGCCATGATGGTAATCTTCTTCACCACCTCTCACTTCAACCATCAATCAAGATCAGACCAGACTAAACATCTGAGGTTTAAATCAGACTCCAGACTCCTCCAGAATAATCCTCTCCAACCATGTTCTGATCCTCTGCAGCTGATCTTCTGCTCCTGAGTCTGATTCTACACATTAGAAGGAGTGATACATGTGGAGGGAAATGACATTTCTATTAATCCCATTTTTATAAATGATGATTACAGACATTTCTTCAGGTGTGTTTAGGAGTTTAGGTAGATTACCTCCATCTCTCAGAGCTGATCACATGAAGATCAGATCTACAGATGTTTAAATATATTAAGGAGGTTTTAGAATAATTAGAATTAGTAATAATAATGAACACACTGTGTGTGACTGGGCTGGGTAGTATTTGTGTTATGTAGATAAGATGTTTGGTTGTGCAGAGAAATGTTTTTTATTAAAAAAAACAACTATAATTATGTTTTTTTTATCATCAGGCACTTTATTTACTTACAAAAGTGAAGGAAAGGGGATTATAGTGCACACATTATACAATACAAAATGAAATACACTCATTTACATAGAAAATTTGTTTACAAAAACAAGTGACTACGACTAAAATGCTGATATTTTCACTCAGAAACAGAACACACACATACACGATCTTCAAGAATTCAGAAAATAGAGGAACGTCCCATATTTTCTAAGTAGGAGTTCAAACAGAAGGGAGGTGAACTGAGACTAGACTTCTTTTGAACTACTACAGGAGAGGCCTCACGGTTTGCATGGTCAAAAAAAGGGTATTTATTTATTTAAAAAAGAGAAAATTCATATATATATAAATGCTATTTCCCCACTGGTGGGAGCAGAGTGGAGATATTTACAGGTGTTTTAAGGCCTTTTCTCAGAGTTTGATACACTAAGTAACTCGATCTCCTCGTTTCACTTTGAGGTCATCTCTACAGCCGGAGTGTCGTCTGTGCCGTTGACGTCGTAGTCGGTCGGAGGTCCGGACACCAGCACGCGAATGCGCTCGGGAAAGTCATCCATTTTTGGGAAGAGCAGGAAGTCGTAAAGCAGTGCGGCGACCACGCCCCCACACATAGGCCCCACCCAGTAGACCTGCAGGGGAAAACAAAAAAACGTGCAGAATTAGCCTAGCATTCAGATAGATGCTAGCAGTAAACACAACAAGCTAAATAAGCATTAAAGGCCATTTCTCTGACCATTTAGGCCTAAACCTGAGCTGAATTGTCATACCCAGTGTTTACTCACCTCTGAAGAGTGTTTTAGTCTAGCATTTTGCTGAATATGAGCCTAGGCTTAAGCCTAATAAGGGCTAGTTATCCGGACACGGTTTAAGCCTAGCCTTAAAAGTCAGTAACATTAAAAGTCAGTTATCTGGACATGGATTAAGCCTAATCTTGTATCTTGTATTTTGGATTAAGCCTAATCTTGCATAGGTAGCAGTTTAATCCCCAACCCCTAATGTTTTTCCACCACCAAAGGTCCTGTTTAGCCTAGCATTGTGTTACATCGTAGCATAACAAGTTTAGCCCTCCATTAAATACTAACATTTAATGCATTTAAACATCAGGTTCAGGTTTTCTGTGTATGGATTAAGACTAGTCTTGAGCTAGAATCGCACAGCCTAATGGTTCTTCACCACAGAGGAACCTTTTTAGCTTAGCATTCTGGTTAATGCTAACATTTAATCCATTTACATATCTGGGGCCTGTACTTGGGTCAAGCCTAGTTAGTCTTGGACTAAACTTCAAGTGCTAATGTTTATTCAGTATTCACAATAGAAAAGCCATTAAAGCTTAGGTTTAAGCTTAGTCTTGATCAGGGAAGCCGGCTGTGCAGGCCTTAAGAAGTATTAAAGCCTTTCAAATATTAAACATATGTTTATGGGTTGATGGTACCAGTCCTAATTCATAGTTGTTGTTTTTTTTATTAAACAGATTTATGTAAATGAGCTCTGTTCTGATTGGGTGTCCTGCTGAAACACTCCTTATAACTTGAAGCATGAGTTGGCGGGGCTAGTCTGCTGTAGTCCAGCCGACAGCAGTCTAGCCCCGCCCACTCATGAATTAGAAACGGACTGTTTTTACAGTGTGGCTTTTTAAAATATTGACAGTATGGATTTGAATTGCAGAATTTTGGAAAATTGGTCAGATTTGGAGGCTATGGGCTCTTTAAAAACCCGGCACTTTCTGATCTGAGAGGTTAGAGGGGTGGTAGATGAATCGATTTTGACGCTTTGTCTTTGTTTTATTGCTCTGTCACTGAATAACGTCTCTCCTGTGGCGGCTCAATCAGAAGATCCTCACTGGTTTATGAGTAACAGTGCTGGATTTACACAGAGAACAGTCCAGAACTTCAGAAGCTAGGCTTGAAGAAGACTCTTACCCACTGATTGGTGAAATCACCGAGGATCACCGCGGGCCCGAAGGAGCGGGCCGGGTTGATGCCGCATCCTGTGAAACTGATCTGTGAAGAGAGAGGACACTAGTGATGAAGGACTGAAGGCCAGTGTGATTATAGAGGGCTGTACAGTATACTCTACACAGAAGAGGCGGGGCCCCGAACGTCCCGCCGAGCCGAGCTGTGCCACGCCCATCCCACTGTTCTCTACATCACAACGTGTTTACAGTGCTGGCAGCAGCGCGGCTGGAGGAACGGTGGAGCTGGAAGGAGATTACTCACGGCTGTCAGATGCCCCAGGCACACCGAGAGGCCAATGGCGAGGGGGGCGGAGCCCATCACGTCCCGCCTCCTTTTATCTGTGGTTGCTAGGACACACAGGACGAGCTGGAAGGTGGCCAGCAGCTCAACGCCAATACCCTGACTGGGGGTGATATTGTTTAGCTGGGAGGAAAAAAAGATAAAGAATTAATTACATTAATTATTTTAAATGGTATAAAAAAACAACAAGGTTATAACTGAATATATATATATATATATATATATATATATATATATATATATTTATATATATAAGCATAAGTATATATTTTTCCAACTTAAAAAAATTATAAATATAATATATATATATAAAAAATAAAAAATGCACACACATATTATTTTATATTATTATATATTATTATATTTTATATTATATATACATATATATATATATATTTAAGGGAAAAATACTAATTTATTTGATATTTATTATTTTAATGTGTGTGCAGTTATGTAGTTTAATGGTTTAAAAAAAACTGCAATATATATATTTTAAAATAGATTTTTTGCTATATTTTTTGATCATTAATTAGAATGCGAAAAAGATAAGTACAGTTAATAATGTTATATATAATATATTAAAAGTTTTGTCAACCTCTTAGTATGCATTCATATGCTTAAAAGTATATCAATTCAAATATAAACAATAATGTATTACATTTTTTTAAATTACAAGTATTTTAACAGTGTATTTTTATAATAAAAGTTATTTATTTTATTATGTATTTATTTAATGTTTTATAATATGATATAAGCTACACATTATAAGCTACACATACACTGAGTTATGGTTGCAGAGGCGAATAAAAGGGTTGGAAAACACAAATAATCCTAATTTTGACTCCAAATTCAACTGAACTCATTCAAACCCCCCCAACACACACACACACACACACACACACACACACACACAGTTTCACTGTATATACAGTCCTAAAATAGCTCCATCTGCAGCTTCATCTCTGTTGAACTGCTCCTCGAACCCAGAGCTCATTGTTTTGGCCAGCTCTTCAGAAAACACAGGGGCAGGGCGAGCAGGCCGTAATCAGCGAGGTGAGCGGTGCTTCTGAACGAGGCAGATAACTTTATCACCCCCCGCTCAGAAGACACCCTCACGGACCCCTTCCTCACCGCTCTCCCACAACAACACCGCTGAGCTCAGGGTTCATGACCAGGAACCAGCAGATCATTGAGATGTTCTACAGAAGGCTTCAGAGCGCCCTCACAGCAAAGCCTCGGACCCTCAGAACCTTATTAAAGACCTTTCCCCTCTCTGAGGCGCTCGCTTCTTTCACATGAGCTTCATCAGGCTTTTCGGTCATCTTCTGAGGTGGAGACACTTCCCTGATGACAGTTAAAGCCGTCCTGCAGGAAGCCGGCAGCCAGCAGACCATCTGCGGCACAAGCGCTGCTTCAGCACTAATGCAGGCTACCTCTGTTTATCCTGGAGTGGATTCAGTGGAGCGCTGGAGCTACCGGCTCTGAAGCTGGACGAGAGCTAGAGCATGGCCTGGTGATCACCTCTCAATCCTACAGGCGAACTGGACTCAAGGTTACTGTAGATGTTCTTCCAGAAGAACTCTAAGCACACTGCATAGCTCTGACACTAACCACTACACACACACACACTCTCCACTAGCATACACACCTCTGCTCAACACATATCATCACTCCAGGTTTGGTCAGTTCTGGTCAGTTTTTGATCCGTTTGGGTTAATTCTGCTTGTATTTGTTAGGTCTGGCCAATTTATGGTCAGTTTATGGAAAAGTTCTGGACAGCTCTCGCCAGTTGTGGCTAGTATTTGGTCGGTTCTTGATCAGTTCTTTTTGGTAAAGTCTTTTTAAGGTTTTGCTGTCAGTTCTGGAGAGTTGTTGGTCAGTTCTGTTCTGGATATGGTCAGATATGGTCAGTTTGTTGTCAGTTCTGGTCAGTTTTTGGTCCGTTTGGGTTAATTCTCCTTGTTTTTGTTAGGTCTGGCCAATATTTGGTCAGTTCTGGATGTTATGGTCAGTTTTTGTTAGGTCTGGCCAGTTTTTGGTCAGTTCTGGGTGGTTTATGGTCAGTTTTCGAGAAAGTTCTGGACAGCTCTCGCCAGTTGTGGCTAGTATTTGGTCAGTTCTTAATCAGTTCTGGTCAGCCATGTGTTTTTGGTAAGGTCTTTTTAAGGTCTGTACTGATATGGTCGGGTTTTGGTAATTTGTGTCCAGTTTTTGGTCAAATATGGTCAATTCTGGTCCAGACTTTTTTTCTAGTCAGTATTGGTCAGTTTGTTGGTCATGTCTGGTCAGTTTCTGGTCAGTTCTGATCATAGTTCAGTTAGATTTGTTCAGCATTTGGTCAGTTAGTTGAGTTAGTCTTTCATCAGTTCTGGTAGGTTTTTGGTTAGTTCTGGTAGGTCTGTGGTCAGTTTTGTTGTCCAGTCTGATGATCACTCACCGCATTGAGCCCCAAGGCAGTGTTGTTTTCAGGCCGAACTCCGTAGACGACGCCACTGGCCACTGCTGCGCCCAGCATTTGGGCCAGGATGTAGAGGATGGCCCGCAGGAGGCTGATCTGGCAGCTGACCAGCATGCCCAGGGTGACGGCTGGGTTCAGGTGGGCTCCGCTGATGTGACCCAGGCTCTGAGCCAGTGTGGCGATGGCCAGCCCGAAGGCCAGAGCCACCTTCACCTCCTGGTCTGGGTTAGTGTTGTTCTGGTTGCCAACGGCAGCAGCGATGCTGAGGAAGATGAAGAGGGTCATCCCCACCAGCTCGGCCAGGACGGCCCGCCAGAAGGCTTTGCTCTTCAGCTCCTTCAAAGCCATGTGGGCGAGAGTGTGTGTATGTGTGTGTGTGTGTGTGTGTGTGTGAAGGTGGAGGGTGTATAACTAAAGTCTCTCTGCCAGAAAGCCTGCATTTATACAGACGCTCCAGATAATGAAGCACAGGGAGGGGCTTCAGTGACGGGGTGGGGGGGTGGGGGGTGGGGGGGGGTAGGGAGGGGAGGGGAGGGAAGGGCCGAGTGAATCAAAGTGAAATCCTGAAGGAGTTTTTCTCTCTCTCTCTCTCTCTCTCTCTCTCTCTCTCTCTCTCTTTCAGCTTCACCAGCACCTCCCTCTCTCTTTTTCTGGGTTGCCAGATTCCTGCTTAACAACCTTAAGGGACCAATCATCTAAGGAAGTGAACAGACATACACTATATGGCCAAAAGTTTGTGGACACCCATTCTAATGAATGCATTCAGCTACTTGTGCAAAGAAGAACTGCCAATACAATAGGACTCTCTGGAGCAGATAAACATTATGAACCTATTGGCAGCATGCTGCCTAATGCCAGGCGGGGCTAGTAGAGGGGTATAAAGCCCCCCAGCATTGAGCTGTGGAATGATGGTTGATACTCCATCCAATAGTTTTAGCATGAGTCTAGGATAAATTAATTAATTAAATTAAATTATAATTAAATTAATTCTCTTGATATTGGAAAGAACAATGATTAATCAGGCGTCCCAATACTTTTGTCCATATGCTATATATTAGTATATTGTCTGTACTGCCTATCTGTTCATCTGTCTATTTATCTACCCATCGATCTTCTCCACATCCAGTACTTTTGGATGAGTTGGGGAGTTGGGGATGATGAGGTGGGGTGGTGATCAATCATCCAACATCCTGACCTCACTAACACCGTTGTTGCTGAATGCAATCAATCAAATCCTCACAGCAATGTTCCTCCCCCCAAATCCAGCAGAAAGCCGCCTTCTTCTCTGGACAGTAGAGACAGTTACTCCAACACAAGCAGGATCAACTCTTTTTTTAAAAATACCCTTGATTTCAGAAGGAGCAGTAAATGAGCAGGTGTCCCAATACTTTTGTCAATTTATATTCATATACTAGGCAAAGGGAAAAAAGGAGGAGGAGGGGGGAGAGGGGTGAGCACTGCTACTTTTGGTGTCCTTGAAGGATATCCTAGATATACTCAGCCACAGCTGGATACAGCTGGACCAGTTCTGGTCCAGAGTGGAAATGCTGAGCTCTCCGGGTTGCAGGTCCCAGGGCTGATTTAATGGTTATTAATCAGGTCAAAAACACTGTACCACAATTTACCCCCAGCAGGAGCTTCTAGTACTCACTAATGACCATGTGACCTGATTTCTGACATTTCTGATCCTGCTGCTGTAAAACTGTAGGAAGGTATTATCAGATCTCTGCTGAGGCTGACTGGTAGAACCCTGGCTGGTGGAGAACCCACAGTGTAGGATCAGGAACCAGCAGCATCTGAGCTTTAGCGGTCCGGAGGAGAGTGGGGCGCGGTCCGGAAAGCGACAGGTCAGTGTTGACCTTTCTGTTTATGATGATTCATGAGTTTACGGTGTTTATGACCTAATCAATAATCATTAATACATGAATATATACATTCATAGATACTACCTGTCCAAAAGTTTGTGGACACCCCT
>NC_132886.1:2753438-2800938 GCF_030463535.1 Salminus brasiliensis
CTTTGTTTTCCTTCCATTACTTTTACTTTTCTACTTGAAGTGGTTCTGAAACCAGTACTTTTACACTTTTACTGGAGTAAAAAGCTTAAGTTGATACTTTAGCTTCTATAGAAGTCTTTTAAACCCTCATATCTTTTAGCTGAGGAATGAGTGTCAATACTTTTGACAACTTTGGCCCAAAGTTTGTCAAGAAAACATTTCTTTAGATCCTCTAAGTGGTGAGGTGGGCCTCCATGGATCACATCAATGAGCCTTAGGCTCCAATGACCATGTCATTTTTGGTAGGTACTGACCACTGCATACAGAGAACACCCCACAAGACCTGCCTGATGTTTTGGAGATATTCTAAACCAAGTAGTGTATAACATCCCAGTTATTTATTCAGACAGACTGTAATACACTACAGGAAGAGTAGGGGGCGCTCTATAATGCTCTATAATGTTCATATGATCCACACGCTCATTCTGACAGACTGTAATACACTACAGGAAGCATAGGGGGGCGCTCTATAATGCTCTATAATGTTCATATGATCCACACGCTCATTCTTACAGACTGTAATACACTACAGGAAGCGTAGGGGGCGCTCTATAATGCTCTATAATGTTCATATGATCCACACGCTCATTCTGGCAGACTGTAATACACCGCAGGAAGCATAGGGGGTGCTCTATAATGCTCTATAATGTTCATATGATCCACACGCTCATTCTGACAGACTGTAATACACCACAGGAAGCGTAGGGGGTGCTCTATAATGCTCTATAATGTTCATATGATCCACACGCTCATTCTGACAGACTGTAATACACTACAGGAAGCGTAGGGGGCGCTCTATAATGCTCTATAATGTTCATATGATCCACACGCTCATTCTGACAGACTGTAATACACCACAGGAAGCGTAGGGGGCGCTCTATAATGCTCTATAATGATCATATGATCCACACGCTCATTCTGACAGACTGTAATACACCACAGGAAGCGTAGGGGGTGCTCTATAATGCTCTATAATGATCATATGATCCACACGCTCATTCTGACAGACTGTAATACACCACAGGAAGCGTAGGGGGCGCTCTATAATGCTCTATAATGATCATATGATCCACACGCTCATTCTGACAGACTGTAATACACTACAGGAAGCGTAGGGGCGCTCTATAATGCTCTATAATGTTCATATGATTCACACGCTCATTCTGACAGACTGTAATACACTACAGGAAGCGTAGGGGGCGCTCTATAATGCTCTATAATGATCATATGATCCACACGCTCATTCTGACAGACTGTAATACACCACAGGAAGCGTAGGGGGCTCTCTATAATGCTCTATAATGATCATATGATCCACACGCTCATTCTGACAGACTGTAATACACTACAGGAAGCGTAGGGGCGCTCTATAATGCTCTATAATGTTCATATGATTCACACGCTCATTCTGACAGACTGTAATACACTACAGGAAGCGTAGGGGGCGCTCTATAATGCTCTATAATGATCATATGATCCACACGCTCATTCTGACAGACTGTAATACACCACAGGGAGCATAGGGGGCGCTCTATAATGCTCTATAATGATCATATGATCCACACACTCATTTTGACAGGAAATAATGAAAAAAGAAAACCACAAAGTAGAAGATTTGCATTGGCTATTATATCAATTTTCCATCTGAAATATAATGTGACTATAAATACTCTGATGGTCATTACCGGACACTTATTCCAAAGTGCTTCCAAAGTGATAAATGTGCTCATGGCTCTGTTAAATGGGTGTGAAAGCCCTCCATTCAGTATGAGGAGTGGCATTAGTGTCCACATCACTGTCATGTGGGCTTTCTAATGAGTGTTGACCGCTCTG
This sequence comes from Salminus brasiliensis, assembly GCF_030463535.1. Taxonomy (NCBI): domain Eukaryota; kingdom Metazoa; phylum Chordata; class Actinopteri; order Characiformes; family Bryconidae; genus Salminus; species Salminus brasiliensis. The sequence goes on from NC_132886.1 coordinate 2,755,311, forward strand.
CCAACCTCATTACGTAATTCCCTGCAGAAAACACACTACACCCATAAACACAAAAGACAGCAAATGCAGAAACATCTCCTCCCCCTAAAATGGAATTCTGAAAACAGGGTGATTAATTATGCTCATAAATTCGCAGAATGAAGGATCAGCAAGGCTGATCCCAGCATTGTGTCTGACCTGTCCAAGAAGAAAATATATTACATCATGGTCTATTTTTGTTTTGGGACAAACTGACATTATACATCAAGGGGGGTGGCCTGACTGTCTGCCCAATGTTTAGTGATTAAACCCCTTAAAACCCACTGATTTACTCACATGGTGGCATATTTCACTCAGCTTGAGATCCTCACTTACAGTCAAAGCATGGAGATGTATAAAAACAGTCATTCTGACAGACTGTAATACACTACAGGAAGCGTAGGGGGCGCTCTATAATGCTCTATAATGTTCATATGATCCACACGCTCATTCTGACAGACTGTAATACACTACAGGAAGCATAGGGGGCGCTCTATAATGCTCTATAATGCTCATATGATCCGCACACTCATTGTGACAGACTGTAATACACTACAGGAAGCGTAGGGGGCGCTCTATAATGCTCTATAATGTTCATATGATCCACACGCTCATTCTGACAGACTGTAATACACTACAGGAAGTACAGGAGGTGCTCTATAATGCTCTATAATGCTCATATGATCCGCACACTCATTGTGACAGACTGTAATACACTACAGGAAGCGTAGGAGCCGCTCTATAATGCTCTATAATGTTCATATGATCCACACGCTCATTCTGACAGACTGTAATACACTACAGGAAGCGTAGGGGGCGCTCTATAATGCTCTATAATGCTCATATGATCCGCACACTCATTGTGACAGACTGTAATACACTACAGGAAGCGTAGGAGCCGCTCTATAATGCTCTATAATGTTCAGATGATCCATACAGTCCACAAAGTACTTTGTATTTCCACTAACCGGCCTTTTTATAAGAAACCCCTAATGACTAACACAAACAAGACATCAACAGACAGGCCGTGCATCAGAAAGGTGAAGCTATGATATTACTGCACTGCACATTTTATGTTCTCAGGAACACTTGGCTGAAGTGATCTTAAGGAGCAGCATTGGGTGTGTTAGAGGAGGGGGCTCCACAGCCTGGAGTGTGTTTTCCTGACCCTCTGAATCAAAGTACATTTACTGCACAAATCAGCAGCTCAGTTTCCTCACCAATTTCCTTTGATATAAACATCCTTCAACAGAACAGCTCCCACCACATTACATTACATAACTGCTTCTGAGGAGAGAAATAAAACATGGATCAGATCAAACAGACATTTCTATAGATCCCCCCTGAAGACTGTGTCTGTACTATAACAGTGTGTTTTCATGGTAAGGAAGTTGTGTGTAGGATTAAAAGAATTCACTCTTATATTATAGGAATGTCCATGATATTTTCACAGTGAGAGGCTTTTGTACAGCCTCAAATGTCTTGGTGGGTCAAGAGTGTACTGAAGATGTGATGGTGGGTCAGTCAGGAGTGTACTATAGATGTGATGGTGGGTCAGGAGTGTACTGTAGATGTGATGGTGGGTCAGTCAGGAGTGTATTGTAGATGTGATGGTGGGTCAGGAGTGTACTGTAGATGTGATTGTGGGTCAGGAGCGTACTGTAGATTTGATGGTGGGTCAGGAGCATACTGTAGATTTGATGGTGGGTCAGGAGCATACTGTAGATTTGATGGTGGGTCAGGAGCATACTGTAGATGTGATGGTGGGTCAGGAGTGTACTGTAGATGTGATGGTGGGTCAGGAGCGTACTGTAGATTTGATGGTGGGTCAGGAGCATACTGTAGATGTGATTGTGGGTCAGGAGTGTACTGTAGATGTGATGGTGGGTCAGGAGTGTACTCTAGATATGATGGTGGGTCAGAAGTGGACTGCAGATGTGATGGTGGGTCAGTCAGGAGTGTACTGTAGATGTGATGGTGGGTCAGGAGCGTACTGTAGATGTGATGGTGGGTCAGGAGTGCACTGTAAATGTGATGGTGGGTCAGTCAGGAGTGTACTCTAGATATGATGGTGGGTCAGTCAAGAGTGTACTGTAGATGTGATGGTGGGACAGGAGTGTACTGTAGATGTGATGGTGGGACAGGAGTGTACTGTAGATGTGATGGTGCATCAGTCAGGAGTGTACTGTAGATGTGATGGTGGGTCAAGAGTGTACTGTAGATGTGATGTTGGGTCAGGAGTGTGCTGTAGATGTGATGGTGGGTCAGTCAGGAGTGTACTGTAGATGTGATGGTGGGTCAGTCAGGAGTGTACTGTAGATGTGATGGTGGGTCAGGAGTATACTGTAGATGTGATGGTGGGACAGGAGTGTACTGTAGATGTGATGGTGGGACAGGAGTGTACTGTAGATGTGATGGTGCATCAGTCAGGAGTGTACTGTAGATGTGATGATGCATCAGTCAGGAGTGTATTGTAGATGTGATGTTGGGTCAGGAGTGTACTGTAGATGTGATGGTGGGTCAAGAGTGTACTGTAGATGTGATGGTGGGTCAGTCAGGAGTGTACTGTAGATGTGATTGTGGGTCAGGAGTGTACTGTAGATGTGATGGTGGGTCAGTCAGCAGTGTACTGTAGATGTGATGGTGGGTCAGTTAGTAGTGTACTGTAGATGTGATGGTGGGTCAGTCAGGAGTGTACTGTAGATGTGATGGTGGTTCAGTCAGGAGTGTACTGTAGATGTGATTGTGGGTCAGGAGTGTACTGTAGATGTGATGGTGGGTCAGTCAGCAGTGTACTGTAGATGTGATGGTGGGTCAGTTAGTAGTGTACTGTAGATGTGATGGTGGGTCAGTCAGGAGTGTACTATAGATGTGATGGTGGGTCAGTTAGTAGTGTACTGTAGATGTGATGGTGGGTCAGTCAGGAGTGTACTATAGATGTGATGGTGGGTCAGTCAGGAGTGTACTGTAGATGTGATGGTGGGTCAGTCAGGAGTGTACTGTAGATGTGATGGTGGGTCAGTCAGGAGTGTACTGTAGATGTGATGGTGGGTCAGGAGTGTACTGTAGATGTGATGGTGGGTCAGTCAGGAGTGTACTGTAGATGTGATGGTGGGTCAGTCAGGAGTGTACTGTTGATGTGATGGTGTTAACCCCACCTACAGAGTGAGTAGTGTTTGCATACTCTCTGGTTTCAGCTGAATTGTTCCTAAACAGTCGGAGCTGGAAATTATGTTTACATTATCATCCGTAGCTTTTTGCTCAAATACTTAAAATAGAGTTTAGCAGCAGCCAAATGAGTACAGCTGTGCCCCACTCTCCCGTACTGTACACTGTCATATGGCATAACCAAAACATGCGTGGCGTGTCTGCTCTAGGACAGGAACTACTAACAATGATAAGGTTTTTTTTAATGCTGTCTTGCTTATCTGACTTCCACTAAGCTAACGTAATTAGCGCTGTGCTGCGCGAGATGTTTATTTAACTAATCACCCGAGTAGGATATCCTCGAGTTTGAAATGAAACACACTCATAACACAGATATAAATATCTGCAGTGTGTGGAGGAGCTAGAGCCGCTGATTAAAAGGTATGCTGGGTTTACAGGCTAATTTTAACACACTAGCTCATTCCGGCCCACAGGAAGTGGATGTTTCCTTATGTGTCCTCTGAGGATCTACTCTCTCAGAGAAGCTTGAGGTGACATTCCTCACACCTCTGGTAGTCTAAACACTTTTTAGTCCAGCAGACAAAACAGTCTAATCAAAGTCTGGCCCAGCAGACGACACACTTTTGAGCCGTTTTCACTGTTTATATTTGTTCTTATTGCAGCAAGCAGTTGAGATAAGTTGCAGTTTCGCTCATCACTCTCTGTCAGCGCTGTTATTTTTGCTATCGAGGTCAAGATTTCATCTCGTTTACAGCCCAGGCCGTACCTGGAGCCACCTGCTGGAGGAATATGGGTGTGGTTTGGTGCAGCCACACCCACACAGCCAGACTTCATCATGGAATAGAACTGCTGCAGCCTGATGGCAGCGAATGAGACAAAAGCAATAACAGCAGAAGGCTCTCAAGGAGCCCATGGAGAAGATATTTCCCACCAAGCTCTGGAAGATCTGAACCATGCTGCCTAATAATGCCAGGCGTGGGCTAGTAGAGGGGTATAAAGCCCCCCAGCATTGAGGAGCTGTGGAGCAGTGGAAGAGCTGTGTTCTATGGAATGATGGTGGTGAAGCTGGTGATCATCAACCAACATCTTGACCTCACTAACACTAACACTCTTGTTGCTAAATGCAATCAAATCCTCACAGCAATGCCCCTCCAGAATCTAGTAGAAAGCCTTCTTCTCTGGACAGTAGAGGCAGTTACTCCAACAAAGGTAGGAGAACCTTTTTTAACGCCCTTGATTTTAGAAGAAATGTTGACTGAGCAGGTGTCCCAATACTTTTGTCCATTTAGTGTATGTTTCTTAAAGCCGTTCCCCAGTAGTTGTCAGTGAGTAGCTGTCCAGCGGGGTAGAGACGGAGCTGCATGAATGAGGTGGAGTGAAGCTGTGTGGCTCGCTGATGCAGTGACACATGGCTTAGCCTGAATGACTGTGTGTGTGTGTGTGTGTGTGTGTGTGTTTCAGGTCAGCAGCCTGTTTTAGAAATGTCATCCTATTCTAAATTGGATTAAGTTCTGTAGAAGTCTTTTTTGAGAGGCAGTGCCCCCCGCAGCGGGGGTGTCTGTGACTGGACAGAGGGACTGTTTCAGAGGGTGTGTTAGTGTGTATGTGTCTGGGTGTGTAGCCCTCATGTGTCCCCAGTACAGCTCCCACACACTGGTGCCTCTGAAATCTCCAGTCATGTTTATAATGCCTCTAAAGGCTCTCTCTTCCGCCCTCCCTCTGTGTGTGTGTGTGTATGTGTGTGTGGTCAGAATTCTTATTATTCAGAGTGGGTGGTGGTCCTGGTCATTACAGCACATGTTACGTCACACACACACACTGTACTGAGTGATCAGCAAGAACCTTTCATCAGAAACTCTGTTTCTTGAGCTGCTGATGAGCCTGAGGAGGTGGGCGTGTCAGCATAGTGCATTACATACGTGCTTTGAGGTGAGTTTCAGAGATGGAATCAAGGTTTGTGAGTTGGAGTGATGGAGCTTAATTGAAGACCTTTTGGGTGGAGCAATTAATCTGCATTGAGCAGTTTTGAGATGAGTTGGAGGGATGGAGCTCTGCTGAACCCCATCAGGAAAAGTTGGTTGGTTAATCTCCATTAAATATCTTTGGGATAAGGTGATGGAGTTCAGCTGAAGACATTTGGGATGACTTAGAGTGATGAAGCGCAGTTGAATTCCATTGGGATGAGTTACAGTGATGAAGCTCAGTTGAACATCTCTGGGATTAGTTGGAGTGATGAAGCTCAGTTGAACATCTCTGGGATTAGTTGGAGTGATGAAGCTCAGTTGAACATCTTTGGAATCAGTTGGAGTGATGAAGCTCGGCTGAACATCTTTGGAATCAGTTGGAGTGATGAAGCTCAGTTGCAGACCTTTGGTATTATTTGAAGTGATAAAGCTCAGTTGAACATCTTTGGGATTGGTTGGAGTGATGAAGCTCGGCTGAACATCTTTGGAATCAGTTGGAGTGATGAAGCTCGGCTGAACATCTTTGGAATCAGTTGGAGTGATGAAGCTCAGTTGCAGACCTTTGGTATTATTTGAAGTGATAAAGCTCAGTTGAACATCTTTGGGATTGGTTGGAGTGATGAAGCTCGGCTGAACATCTTTGGAATCAGTTGGAGTGATGAAGCTCGGCTGAACATCTTTGGAATCAGTTGGAGTGATGAAGCTCAGTTGCAGACCTTTGGGATTAGTCGGAGTGATGAAGCTCAGTTGCAGACCTTTGGGATTAGTCGGAGTGATGAAGCTCAGTTGCAGACCTTTGGGATTAGTCTGAGTGGTGAAGCTCAGTTGCAGACCTTTGGAATTAGTCGGAGTGATGGAGCTCACCTGCAGACCTTTGGAATTAGTCGGAGTGATGAAGCTCAGTTGAAGACCTTTGGGATTAGTTAGAGTGATGAAGATCAGTTGAACATATTTGGGATTAGTTGGAGTGATGGAGCTCAGTTGAAGACCTTTGGGATTAGTTGGAGTGATGGAGCTCAGTTAAACATCTTTGGGATTAGTCGGAGTGATGGAGCTCAGTTGAACATCTTTGGGATTAGTTGGAGTGATGGAGCTCAGTTGAAGACCTTTGGGATTAGTTAGAGTGATGAAGATCAGTTGAAGACCTTTGGGATTAGTTGGAGTGATTTAACCTCAGACTTTCCCTCTGAATCTGGATCACTTTTAAAAACTCCATAAACTCTGAAGGCCTCCTGAGGAGCTGAGATGAATGCTGGTTTCTGTAAGCAGCTACTACCTGGAAGTTCATGTAATTAACACTGCATTCCACTGAGTTCCAGAGCCCTGACTCTGAAACTGAGGAATTAAAGGGTTGAGTGCAGAGCCTGATAAAGAGCTGCAGCCTGCAGTCCAACAGCTTTCCATCAGTCCATCCAGAACAGCCACTGAGTTATCTCCACTCCACCTTATCTCCCCTCCATGAGCTCTGCTGGGTAGATCCAGCCTCCTTCTGGACAGCCACGCGTTCACACAGACGGGGTAGAAATGGAAGATAGCTGACTCTCTCTACACTCTCAAATTAACGTATTAATTATGAATAATTTATGAACTGCTTATATAAAGGAAATGTGTGAGTGTGAAGAACCTGGTTAAGTTCTGTTCACCACATGAGATAATGTTTCTAAAAAGAGCCTTTATATTATATGAAGGTTCTTTAATCTATTAAACTGTGTGACGTTTATTATTATTATTTTTTAATTTATTAGTTTATTCATATTTTATTGTATACTATATGTTTTAGTTTATATTGAAATAAAAAAATGCATACAGGGACACAGATGTAGAACCACTCTTGGAACTGTATCTTCTTTACTGTAGAAGTCTGTGCTTTTTGAAACGACCAATAAAAGAGTGTATAATAATAATAATAATAATAATAATAATAATAATATGCAGTATTGACAATTAAAATAAATATACTACTACTACTAATAATAAGAACAATAGGTAGTATTGATACTATAAAAATATAATAATAATAATAATAATAATAATAATAATAACAAAAACAATAATAGGTAGTATTGATACTATTCAATAATAATAATAATAATAATAATAATAATAATAATAATTATTATTATTATTATTAGGATTATTAATAACTAGTAAATATTAAATAATAAATAATACATTTTGCTTTAAACTTGTGCTTATTGATTATTATTTTGCTTATTTTGCTCTTGATTATTATTTTGCTTATTTTGCTCTTGATTATTATTTCTAATATTAATATTAGAATTATATACTAACACAAAATTCAAGTCTACAGTGTTATTATTATGTATCAAAAAGATTAATATCAGTGATTCCAGTCAGAGTGAACTCCCTGTAAACTGCTGTCAGCAGAGATGCTGCAGGTCCAGCTGTGAGGAGTGTGTGTGTGTGTGTGTGTGTGTGTGTGTGTGTGTGTTTGACTCAGTGTGAGTTCAGCTGTGATCAGCTCTGCTGCAGTGCTCTCTCTCTCACACAGGCCCAAAGCTTGCCAACAGAAACACTTTATGGCTTTATGAAGATATGATGTGGTTTATGAACTGCAGCTCCTCCGGGGCTCTGCTATTCATCCTCTCTCTGAATCTCTGGACAGCAGAGGCAGGCTGTGAGGGAGGCCAGGGCCGTGATTAAACCTCCACATTAAGAGCTCTGAGCAGAAGATTTACTGATAAACCAAACCGCCATCGGCCTGAATCTCTGCTTAGTGCTGAAGGAGTTATTTTATTTGATATCATTTTATTTTAAATATTTATTTATTTTTTTTGAACTGGAGATTAATCTTAACCCTGGGATAAACATGCTTTTCAATGGCAAATCCATGACATGAGGATCTGTCTGTCCACACATCAGTCCATCACTCCCACAACCATACATTACTTTACTTTTTCATTACAAACTTTTTCATTTTCATAATTCATAATAATTAATGAATAGATTTAAATTATTGATAGTAAATATCAAATAATGAACAGTAGGTACTAAATAAATCACACTGGATACAACTTCATTAATTGTGAGCTAAAGAAAAATATGATGTAAAGTAATCCATATTGGATATTTTATAATAATAATAATAATAATAATAGTGGGTCCACAATAGTTCATGACACTTATAGTAGATCCTGAATAATTCATAGTAGTTAGTGAATACTTTGATATTTGATCATTTTTGAATTTGATACTGATTCATTTCAAAAATAATATTAAATTATTGGATTGTAATTTAATAGTTCATACTATGTACCAAATACTTAATGTTACTGAATAAAGATACTGAATAAATGGTAAATATAAAATAATAATAATACAAGTAAAATAATAGAGGATAATAGTATTTTCTGAATAATTAATATTAGCCACTGAATAATTAATATAATATACTGAATAATTCACAGAGGATACTGAATGCATTATGTATGCTTACTGCTAAAATATCATAAATATCAAAATCCATATAAAATTATTGGATTGTAATTTAATAGTTTGTAGTATTGTCTAAATAATTAATGTTAGATACTGAATAAATAAATAATAATAATATTAATAACACAAGTAAAAGAATATAGGATAATAGTATTTGCTGAATAATCAATATTAGCTACTGAATAATTAATATTTTATACTGAATAATTCACAGAGGATACTGAATACATTCTAGTGCTTACCTCAAAAATATAATAAATATAAAAAATAATATAAAATGATTGAATTGAAATGTAATATTTCATATTATTTATGAACAATTAACATTATATACTGAAAATACTAATAAATAAACTGAATGATTCACAGGTTTTTCAAGATATTAAAAAAATATAGTGCTTACTGCAAAAAGCCTCAGAAATGTAAAATAATAGAAGATCATTTGAATATTTAATATATAATATAATTAATGTCAGACACTGAAGATACTTAATCATTTCTAGTAGGAACGTAATAATTACCAGCGGTTGTGTGATGTGTGTCTGTACGTATGCAGCTGAAGGTCTTAATTGATCATTTTCAGTTGAAGAGACCCAAAGCTGATCTAAGGCCTCTGCTGGTCTTACATATACAGAGCAACATACAGGACCCCTGCTTCCTGGACATACACACTCCACCCGTAACATCTGCTACACATGCAAATCACGTCACTGCTGAAGAATAAAGGTATTGTCTCCCACAGTGCGTGTCTGCAAACAGCACACAATGGACTTTCTGCTGAGACACGCTTATCATCATCTCAGCAACCTCTGTAAACTCTCAGCACAATCTAGCAACAACCTTGAACATGACCAAAAACATTTTGGACAGAAGAATGAGGTCGCTTTCGGGTTTTGGAACGGCCGCACCTCATTGTTCCTGCTAAGGGTCAAAACTTCCTAAAGAGCTTGAGAGAACTTCTCGTCTGCCAGGAGGCACCAGAACACGGTTTGGAAAATGTGAGCATTTCCATCTCTCGGAGGTTAGTGGTGTGAGGAGGTCGAGGCGGGGCAGAGTGGCTTTTTGTTCTTTTCTGCTTCTGCTTGAGGAATCACATTTGTCACACACACACACACACACACACACACACACACACACACACACTCACACACAGTTATGCCGGACGTTGACTGGGAGCAAAAAGCTGTGTGGAAAATTATGTTCATCAGCCAAAATATGAGATTAAATAATCCAGAAATCATTTGTTTATGCAAATGATAAAATAAATAAATACCACATTATTCTACACCATATGTCCAAATATTTGTGGCCACCCCATCTAACGAATCCATTCAGCTACTTTAAGTTGCACCTATTGAGTTGGGATGAGTTGGGGAGTTGGGGATGATGAGGTGGGGTGGTGATCATAATCCAACATCCTGACCTCATTAAAACCCTTGCCGCTGAATGCAATCAAATTCTCACTGCAATGCTTCTCCAAAATCTAGCAGAAAGTCTTCTTCCCTGGACAGCAGAGACAGTTACTCCAACAAAAGCAGGAGAAACTCTATTTAATATCCTTGATTTCAGAAGAAACTATGAATGAGTAGGTGTCCCAATACTTTTGTCCATATAGTGTGCAACATGCTGTATGTGAATATATTTTAAGCATATTAAATCATATCAATAATTTTAGACTTTCGTGCCTCTCAATGTCCAAAAGTGGTCTTGTACAGAGACCTGTTTCAGGGTAGAATATGCCGAGCACTGGGTAAACTCTTAACCCGGTCCAGCACATTGGGTTAAACCAATAAATCAGTCCAGCACACTGGGTTAAACCATTAACCTCGTCCAGCACACTGGATCAAACCACTAATGCAGTCCAGCACACTGGGTCCAACCACTAATTCAGTCCAGGACACTGGGTTAAACCATAAACCTAGTCCAGGACACTGGGTCAAACCATTAACCTAGTCCAACACAATGGATCAAACCACTAATTCAGTTCAGGACACTGGGTCAAACCATTAACATAGTCCAGGACACTGGGTCAAACCATTAACCTAGTCCAGGACACTGGGTCAAACCATTAACCTAGTCCAGGCCACTGGGTTAAACCATTAACCTAGTCCAGCACACTGGGTCAAACCACTAATGCAGTCCAGCACACTGGGTCAAACCACTAATTCAGTCCAGGACACTGGGTTAAACCATAAACCTAGTCCAGCACACTGAATCAAACTACTATTGCAGTCCAGCACACTGGATCAAACCACTAATGCAGTCCAGCACACTGGGTCCAACCACGTTAAGAGCACCAAGCACCAACCACGTTAAGAGCACCAAGTTCCTTGGTGTCCACCTAGCGGAGAACCTCACCTGGTCCCTGAACACCAGCTCTACAGCCAAGAAAGCCCAACAGCGTCTCTACTTCCTCCGGAAGCTGAGAAAGGCCCGTCTCCCTCCACCCATCCTCACCCTCTTCTATAGGGGAACCATAGAGAGCATCCTAAGCAGCTGCATCACTGCCTGGTTTGGGACCTGCAAAGCCTCTGACCGCAAGTCCCTCCAACGCATTGTGAGGACAGCTGAGAGGATCATCGGAGTCTCTCTCCCCTCCGTCATGGACATTTACACCACCCGCTGCATCCGCAAAGCAACCAGCATTGTGGATGACTCCACCCACCCTTCACACAGTCTGTTCTCCCTCCTGCCATCAGGAAGAAGGTACCGCAGCATCCGGTCCAACACGACCAGACTCTGCAATAGCTTCTTCCCCCAAGCCATCAGACTTCTCAACTCAACTCAACTTCTGAACTGATATCTTACACTCTCTCTCTCTCTCTCTCTCTCTCTCTCTCTCTCTCTCTCTCTGTCTCTCTTTCCAACCATTTATCCCAGATAACATGGGAAGCATTTTTTGCACAAGCATTTGCACTAATAACTTTACTACCTCACTGGACTCTATTTATCGCACATTGCACAACTTGCACACTACAGTCATTATTTATTATCCTCTGTCTGTACTGTGTTGTCTGTCCGCACTTGTTTGTTTGTGTTGCACTTGTGTCTTGTATGCACTGTCTGTGTTGCACCATGGTCCTGGAGGAACGTTGTTTCGTTTCACTGTGTACTCTGTATGTAGTTGAAATGACAATAAACCCACTTGACTTGACTTGACTTGACTTAATTCAGTCCAGGACACTGGGTTAAACCATAAACCTAGTCCAGGACACTGGGTCAAACTATTAACCTAGTCCAACACAATGGATCAAACCACTAATTCAGTTCAGGACACTGGGTCAAACCATTAACCTAGCCCAGCACACTGGATCAAACCACTAATGCATCCAGCACACTGGGTCAAACCACTAATTCAGTCCAGGATACTGGGTCAAACTATTAACCTAGTCTAGGGCACTGGGTCAAACCATTAACCTAATCCAACACAATGGATCAAACCATTAACCTAGTCCAGCACACTGGGTTAAACCATTAACCTAGTCCAGCACACTGGATCAAACCACTAATGCAGTCCAGCACACTGGGTCAAACCACTAATGCAGTCCAGCACACTGGGTCAAACCACTAATGCAGTCCAGCACACTGGGTCAAACCACTAATTCAGTCCAGGATACTGGGTCAAACTATTAACCTAGTCCAGGGCACTGGGTCAAACCATTAACCTAGTCCAGGGCACTGGGTCAAACCATTAACCTAGTCCAACACACTGGGTCAAACCACTAATATAGTCCAGCACACTGGGTCAAACCACTAATCCAGTCCAGCACACTGGGTCAAACCCACAACACATTTCTTCTGAAACTATGGGCATTAATGGGGATTTTGTCCCCCTTTACTGCAGTAACAGCCACACATTGCTGTGAGGATTTGATTGCATTCAGCCATGGGAACCTTAGTGAGGTCAACTACTGACGTCGAATAACACTCCAGCACATCCCAAAGGTGTTCCGTCATCTAGGTTCTTTAGTAGCTTTAGTAGCTGGTGTTTTGGTGTTTGAGGTTAGGGTTGGGGTGAGTTAGGTGGAGCGCAGCGGCGTGTACACACACCCACCCACGCATGTGTGTGTTTGTAGAAGTCTCACTACGTGGCCTTGAAGTGCACTTTAATCATTAAAGGAAACAATACGGCCGCACCTTTCGCTGTCTAATATTAGAGGAGCAGCCAACAACAACAAAGGCAGCTTCCTCATAGCATTATAAAACCCTCGCCATGACACCACTTAGCAGTCTGTCTCGCATTCTCAGCACTGCACTCTCGCTATCTGGCCGCAACTGGTCTGTGTGAATCTCTGCCCAGGCCATGTGCCGAAAGACAATGGATGGAAGTGGTGTGTGTAAGCTGAGCTAACAACAACAACGCTAACAACAACACTACTCTCGCATTCCTTTACATTTCTCTGATTATGGACTGTCTGGATTTCACATTGCCAATCAGTGACGGAGACAGAGCTCTATACTATAGGAACAACATCGGCTGCTGCAGTAAAAATAACTTCTACGTAAGCACACTAGCGTCTTGGATCATGGATCCTTTGTCAAATGTTCTCTACAGTAAAGACATAAAGATGGGGGCGTGACCTCACCAGCAGTCCACAGTGACATATTTGACAATACAAGTTATGCGGATAAAAAAGGAAGCACCTGATTGGACAGATGGTTTGATGATGTACACAGTTGGTAAACAGTAACTGATCCCATTTCGCCATGTTGTATATATTGCGTAATAAGATCTTATGGGCCCAAAGTACTTTTTACTAATGACTAATTGACTATTGTGTCTAAACTGACATAGAGAAAGGACACAATTTGTCCATTTATTTTCATTAATCAAACATAAAACAATATTTTTAGCAAATCTGATGCTCAGTTATTCTGTCTTTCATAACATAACAAATATTAAATGCTAAATGTATTTAGTAAGATTTAATAACAGCTAGGAATCACAGCTGGTAAAAACCTTTAGCCGTTTAGCCGGAAGTCTTTAAGTTCCTGTAGCTGGAATTTTAGCTGAAGGCCTCTAGGCCTCGGAGATATTCGTAGGTCATTTTGCTCTACATCTCTGATGTTTAGGTCAAGAGACCGGGGGGATGTCTTCTTAAAGCTTCTGTCTCTTCTGGTAGTCTGTGGTGGTTTTCCACCGAAATGCACCACAGAGCGCCACAGGAGGTCATTCCTACCTGTGGATATCAAACTCTATAACTCCTCCCCTTAGTGTGTGACACTATGGTTCAGCTGTGCAATACTTAAATTATACTGTTCACATTGTGCAATAATAATAATTCAATGCGTGCAATAACTCAGGCGCAATGATTTGTCATATTTATTATTAATTGATATATGTACATTTTTCGTTTGTAAAGCTTGTAATTTTCTTTTCAAATCTTTGTCATAAATGTATTTATTTATAGTGTTTATTGTATAGTGTTTAGTTATAGAGTGTTTATTTTATAGTGTTTATTTATGGCGTGTTTATTTATAGTGTTTACTTTATAGAGTGTTTATTTGTAGAGTGTTTATTTTTATAGTGTTTATTTATAGTGTTTATTTATAGTGTTTATTTATGGTGTGTTTACTTTATTTATAGTGTTTATTTTACAGAGTGTTTATTTATAGAGTGTTTATTTTATAGAGTGTTTATTTTACAGAGTGTTTATTTATAGAGTGTTTATTTTATAGTGTTTATTTTATAGAGTGTTTATTTTATAGTGTTTATTTATAGTGTTTATTTATAGTGTTTATTTTATAGAGTGTTTATTTATAGTGTTTATTTTATAGTGTGTTTATTTTATAGTGTTTATTTTATAGTGTGTTTATTTTATAGTGTTTATTTATAGTGTTTATTTTATAGAGTGTTTATTTATAGTGTTTATTTTATAGTGTGTTTATTTTATAGTGTTTATTTCATAGTGTTTATTTATAGTGTTTATTTTATAGTGTTTATTTTATAGTGTGTTTATTTTATAGTGTGTTTATTTTATAGTGTTTATTTATAGTGTTTATTTTATAGAGTGTTTATTTATAGTGTTTATTTTATAGTGTGTTTATTTAAAGTGTTTATTTTATAGTGTGTTTATTTTATAGTGTGTTTATTTTATAGTGTTTATTTATAGTGTTTATTTTATAGAGTGTTTATTTATAGTGTTTATTTATAGTGTTTATTTTATAGTGTGTTTATTCTTCCTCAAATGGCAGCAACTGTAACAACTGCAATTTCCCTCCTGGGCTCAATAAAGTATTTCTGATTCTGATTCTGAAGTGTTTTGGATCATCATCCTGTTGTAGAAGCCATCCTCAGCCTTTTCACAGATGCTTTGGCCTATGAATTCAGGATTTGCTGGTATTTTGTGGAATCTGTTCTTCTCCACACCTGTGCAATGTTTCCAATACCACTGGCAACAACACACTCCCATGCTTCACAGTTGGCAAGGTGTTCTTTTCATTAAATCCAGCTCACTTTGTCCCCCTCAAAGATCCCCCGGCTCCTCCAAAGGTTCTGTAATCCTTCACACATTGTGACGAGGTCAGAAGCCAGGTTTCCTTCTTATGCTAGCAACCCCTGTTGCACTCAGCTGCCTGTCACTGTCAGGGTCTTGGTCAGAGACCGACCACTAATGATGAGCTAGATGATGGCTGACACAACCCTAGTCTCTAACTGAACACCGGCAAGGTGGGAAGTGTTTCCAATAAAGCGGCCAGGGAAGGTATAAGTTTGCTACACCTATTTCTTTCTCTCTGGTTCTCAGACACTGGCTAAAACTAAAGCTACATAGATTTCAGACAATAACACAAGAGCAACCGTGTGATGCTCCTCTGACAAGGCTTCATAAATGACCATAATGCAATTTTCCAAACACAGACTGAAAAGCAGTGTCTTGTGACGCTCTTAGTGACCTTTGTCCAAAAACACGATGATTGGGAAATGAATAGAGCATGACTTGCTGGACAGCAGGGTCAATTTAAACAGCCTTATCTCTTACCTAGACCGAGACCATGCCACACTGTTTAACCCTTAAACCTGTAATCCAGCCATAACATTAAAACCACCTGCCTAATATAACTGACCTGTCAAGGCACTGGATCCACAAGATCTTTGAAGGTGTCCTGTGGGATATGGCACCAAGACTAACGCTAGCAGCACGTCCAGTAAGTTGTGAGGTGGGCGGGGCCTCCATGAGCATCAACTAACCCTTGACCCACCCATGACACCCATGTCGCCGATTCACTGGTTGTCCTCCCTTGGAGCACTTTTGGTAGGTACTGACCACTGCATACCGGGAGAGAACACCCCACAAGACCTGCTTGCTGATGTTTTTGGGAGATGTTCTAGACTGGCCCTGTTGTTGTCTAGAACCTCACAGTTTGGTTCTTGTCAAAGTGTCTCACATTTTTATGCTTGTCCATCTTTCCTGACTGTTTACCTGCTGCCTTGCCACATGACCATGAAACCAGAGCCTTAGATGTCTAGGGGTCATTTCTGGCGTGACCCACTGACCCTCCGTGACACTGAGTGTGTGTTCGCCACCAGAGTCAGGCCATTCTGTTAGCAGAACTCTCAGGGGTCCACAAACAATGCCGCCGGTAACGGTGTGAAGTTTACTACAGTGGAGGGAGGCTGCAGAGACACACCAGCACATCAGGCTCGTGACCAAACCCCTGCACTGGTCCCAGTCTTGACCTCGGGTCAGCGAACACTTTATATAATAAGAGAGATGAGCGACACACGCCGGGCATTACATAAGAAGGACCGATAGGCTTCCGTGTCCAAACACACAATAGAGCCTCAAAACTCCGGACACAGCAACATATCTCCAACCCGAGGAAGCAGATAGTGCTCCAAAGGACACTTGGATTCGATAAATGGACAAAAGTATTGGGACGCCTGCTCAGTCAGTGTTTCTTATGAAATCAAGGGTATTAAAAAGAGCTGGTCCTGCTTTTGTTGGAGTAACTGAAGGCTTTCTACTAGATTTTGTGAGGGGCATTGCTGTGAGGGTTTGATTGCATTCAGCAATAAGAACGTTAGTGAGGTGGCCACTCTACCTCATCCCTAACTCCCCAACTCAATCCAAAAGTTTGGGATGGAGCACCAGCTAGTTTACTCTAATAAAGGGTCTACAATTACTGTTCAGTTTCCACAGACTGTTGGAATAAGTCTTCTATACAGTGCTGTTGACTTCAGTAACGATAGGGGAACCCTTAGTAACACTTTACTCGGATGCTCCATTGTAGATCCTCACCAGACATTCAACTAACCTTCAACTGAATCTGTATTAAATGCAGCTGAACTAACCCTAACCCTACCCTTCAATTTATCCCCAAACCTAACCCTAACCTAAACCTTAAATCTAACCCTAAACCTTAAATCTAACCCTAAACACAACCCTAACCTTATCTCTAATCCTACCCTTAAATCTAATCCTAAACCTTAAATCTAACCCTAAACACAACCCTAACCTGATCCCTAATTCTACCCTTAAATCTAATCCTAAACCTTAAATCTAACCCTAAACACAACCCTAACCTGATCCCTAATCCTACCCTTAAATCTAATCCTAAACCTTAAATCTAACCCTAAACACAACCCTAACCTTATCTCTAATCCTACCCTTAAATCTAATCCTAAACCTTAAATCTAACCCTAAACACAACCCTAACCTTATCTCTAATCCTACCCTTAAATCTAATCCTAAACCTTAAATCTAACCCTAAACACAACCATAACCTGATCCCTAATCCTACCCTTAAATCTAATCCTAAACCTTACATCTAAACCTAAACACAACCCTAACCTTATCTCTAATCCTACCCTTAAATCTAATCCTAAACCTTAAATCTAACCCTAAACACAACCCTAACCTGATCCCTAATCCTACCCTTAAATCTAATCCTAAACCTTAAATCTAAACCTAAACACAACCTTAACCTTTCCCTTTTAGTGCTAGGTTTAGGGTTAGATTTAAGGTTAAGGTTAAGGTTAGAGTTAAGGTTAGAGTTAGGGTTAGGTTTAAGGTTAAGAGTAGGGTTAAATTAAGGTTACAATTAGGTTTAAGGTTAAGGTCAGGGTTTAGGTTAGGGTTAGGTTTAAGGTTAACAGTAGGGTTAAAATTAAGGTTAAGGTTAGGTTTAAGGTTAAGGTCAGGGTTAGGGTTAGGGTTAGGGTTAGGGTTTAGGGTTAGGGTTTAGGTTTAGGGTTAGGGTTAGGGTTAGGTTAGGGTTAGGGTTAGGGTTAGGTTAGGTTTAAGGTTAAGGTTAAGGTTAAGGTTAAGGTTAGGGTTAGGTTTAAGGTTAAAATTATGGTTAAGGTTAAGGTTAAGGTTAAGGTTAGGGTTAGGGTTAGGTTTAAGGTTACAATTATGGTTAAGGTTAGGGTTAGGGTTAGGTTTAGGGTTAAACTTATGGTTAAGGTTAGGGTTAGGTTGAGGTTTAAGGTTACATTCATGGTTAAGGTTAAGGTTAGGGTTAGGGTTAGGTTTAAGGTTACAATTATGGTTAAGGTTAGGGTTAGGGTTAGATTTAGGGTTAAAATTATGGTTAAGGTTAGGGTTAGGGTTAGGTTTAAGGTTACAATTATGGTTAGGGTTAGGTTTAGGGTTAAAATTATGGTTAAGGTTAAGGTTAAGGTTAGGTTTAAGGTTATGGTTAAGGTTAGGGTTAGGGTTAGGGTTAGGTTTAAGGTTATGGTTAAGGTTAAGGTTATGATTAAGGTTAAGGTTAGGTTTAAGGTTATGGTTAAGGTTAAGGTTATGGTTATGGTTATGGTTATGGTTATGGTTATGGGTAAGGTTAAGGTTAAGGTTAAGGTTATGATTAAGGTTAAGGTTAGGTTTAAGGTTAGGTTTAAGGTTAAGGTTAAGGTTAAGGTTATGGTTATGGTTAAGGTTAAGGTTAAGGTTAAGGTTATGGTTAAGGTTAAGGTTAAGGTTAAGGTTATGGTTAGGTTTATGGTTATGGTTATGGTTAAGGTTAAGGTTAGGGTTAGGTTTAAGGTTATGGTTAAGGTTAAGGTTAAGATTTTAGGTTAAGGTTAGGTTTAAGGTTAAGGTTAGGTTTAAGGTTTAAGGTTAAGGTTAGGTTTAAGGTTAAGGTTAAGGTTAAGGTTAAGGTTAGGTTTAAGGTTAAGGTTAAGGTTAAGGTTAAGGTTAGGTTTAAGGTTAAGGTTAAGGTTAGAATTAGGTGCAGGGTTATGCTCAATGTTTATAGCTTAGATATCAGCTGCATTTAATACACACTCAGCTGAAGGTTAGTTGAATGTCAGGTGAGCATCTACGATGCATCTACAACAGACCCTTTTCTATTAAATAATTCGAATTTTAAAAGGTTTAAAAGAATCGTCTACAAGAGTGTTTCTTTGGCTTTACCCAAAAACTCAAAGAACCATTTCTGTAAAGTCTGTAGAACCTTGAGACAGATTATATTTGATATCTAAAAATGCCATTGATTTCTCTATATTTCTGCCTTCTCTAAAAGCAAACTTTACATTTGTAGGAATCCTGTGATGAGCACAGTGATGTTGTCAGATCTCATATCATGTTTGCTTTGGCTCTTATCAAAGCTTACATTGGCTTGCAGACCCCCTGGCTATATCTCAAGGACACCCAGTTCGGCTACTCCCCTAGTGATAAGACTCACATCTGGACAGCAATCAAATCGCCACAGGAAGAGCAAGTTTAGTACCGAGCGTGTCAAGTGGTCACATGGTTTTTGTATTGAGTACTGAGTCAAGTTTTAACATTCAGAGCAAATAAAAGGGACCACATCATGCACTGGAAGTACCCCTGGAAAAGCTGCAGGAATTGTGGGCCGCAATCATGTCAACATGACCAAGAATCTTAAAGGAGTGCCTTCAACACTTTGTGGAATCCAAGCCGAGAAGAACTAAGGCGGTATTGAGAGCAAAGGGAGGCCCTGCCCAGTATCAGTAGGGCCTCCTTTTAGCAGATCAGCAAGCTAACGCTTGTATATACTCTCTTATGAATAAAGGTTCTACCGCAGGTGCTACAGAAGGTTCTTTGAGATGTCAAATAAGCTAGAAAAGGTCTTACCAACATGGAACCAAAAGTGGTTCTCCTATGGCAGTGCTTTAATCAATCAATACCTTGTAGCAGATATGGTCCAGCAGCTTCAGGGAATGTTCACATTAACCATCAGAATCATGGCAACATGGGGTCCCGAGTGGTCCAGCACAAGGACTAAGGTGCTGTCACTGTGATCAGAGGATGCTGCTAGCCATCGGCAGCCAAGGCCAGAGAGAGCACAATTGGCCTTGCTCTCTCCAGGGAGGGTAGATGGCGTCTGCTGGGTAGATGCGAGGGTAGATGCGGCGCGTTGGTTGGCAGGTCTAAAAATGAGCGACTTGACTGTGCACGTGGCGAAGGGGGCTTGTGCTAGTCTGTCCTAACTGGGGATTGGGGCAGGATTGGGGTTGGGGATTACATACGGCTTGGGTAATTGGCAGTCCAAATCGACGGGGAGTCTGATAAAATTTCATGTCATGTCAATTTGGACCAGAACCTCAGTGGAATTTTCCAACATCTTGTGGAATCCATGCCTAGAAGAACTGAGGCTATTCTGAGGGTATTAGAGGGAGGCCCTGCCCAGTGTTAGAGTAGTGTTCCTAATAAAGTGCTTCATGTTTCGGCTCAGTGTCCTTCGCAGTGTTGTCTGTTTCCTCAGGTTGGAAGTATTGATGCTCTGTCCTGAGTTTTGAGGCTTTATTGTTTGGATGTTTATCTGTCCTCATGATGAACTGAAAATTAAAGAAGCAATTATAAGACACCTAACATGTCTTACCCCATTGGCTACATGATGTTAGCATCTTGCTAATTGGTTAGCAGTAGTTCCAGTCTACTACATTTAATATTAGAGAAAGATTTGGCAAAATTGTCCCATTCAAGTTGGCATATATACCATATTCCATTATTTAAAATCTATATATTCCTATATATCAGATTTTAGTATAGAGCTCACATATTAGTGAGCTAATACACATTTTAGTATATGACCCCACAGTTTTTCTGGTTTTACTATTTATAGGCAGTGTGTTTAAGGGAAATGAACAAATATTCCAAATAAATATATTTACCATTTGGAGCATATATTTATTTATTTATTTATTTGCAGAAATGACAACTGCTCAAAAACAGCTGCTCAAATAATGTAAATAAATGATGATAATAATTATAAAGTAAATAAGTTATTATTCAGATTTAATCACAGTACTAATATCTGAACTCTGAGAACATTCAGAATCACTATGGTGAAATAATAACCTCGACGGCCAATCACAGCTCTCATGTCTCGGCCGGCTCTCCACCAGTCTTTCACACTGCTGTTGGGACTTTATGCCGTTCATAGTCTGCAGATTCAGATAACTCTGATTGATGAAATGTCTGGAATAAAACAACTGCCAGACACGTAGAGATGCAGATTTAAGAGCAAAAGCCACAGAGTCAGATATCTGAGAGTCAGGTATCTGAGAAGATTGGTGTTGGTATTATGTTTTTATTGCCACAGAGCTCCAGCCCTTTGACCCCTGAGCTGTCCAAGGGCGCCCGTTTGACGTGACGGGTCTTTACTGTTTTCCTTCCTGTGCCTGCGGACCTCCTGTGGTTGTACTGCTGTGGCCGTTTGAAGTTCTCCAACTTCCTTGGAGCTAAAACAATGAAGTTGTTAAAGACAAACATCAGCATCCACGTCTCCACCGACCTTGGAGGGTCCTTGAGTGGGTCAGAAGGTCATGCCAGTTTTAGACCCCTTTGTGAGCTGGGTTTAGCGCTGAGTTAGGCTCCATGGCAATTGTTCAGATGATATTGGATGGATTTCCTTTATTCTTGAAATTCACTTACAAAACCATTACAATCACAGTCAGACGCCTCGCCGCTGTTTCTTGTAGAAGGCTTTTCTTGTGAAAAGTAGCTTTGGCTTGATGCAGCACATTCTTGCCATTCACTTAAGCAGCTTCATGAGAAGCGTCCTAGGGGGGCTTTAATAAGACTGATCATACACATTTGCTGAAATAATAATAATAATAACAATAATAACAATAACAAACATTTATTATGTAAGATATATTTGTAAAAATTATATTTCCAAACTATATAATGAACATTGAAATATATATGGAATGACTGTTGATATATATTGAATGAACGTTGGTACAAATTGAAAGAACGTTGATATATATTGCTGTTGGGACTTTATGCCGTTCATAGTCTGCAGATTCTGGAATGAACGTTGATATATATACACACACAGTATATATATATATATATTGAATGAACGTTGATATATATGGAATGAGTGGTGGTATATATACAATAAACATTGGTGTATAACAGCATTCATTTCATTAATATCATCATTCATTCAATATATATACACATTCATTCCATGTATACCAACGTTCATTCAATATTTATCAGCGTTCATTACATATTTCCTGTTTGGCTTGCCATTATATATATATATAAACCTATAAACCATGAACAACATTTCCCCTAAATTTCAGATAAAAATATTTACTATTTAGAGACTTTATTTATTTATTTATTTATTTATTTGTTTGCAGAAATGACAACTGCTCAAAAACAACTGCTCAAATAATGCAGAGAAATGATTATTATAATAATTATAAAGTAAAGAAGTTATTATTCAGATTTAATCACAGTACTAATATCTGAACTCTGAGAGCATTCAGAATCACTATGGTGAAATAATAACCTCGACGGCCAATCACAGCTCTCATGTCTCGGCAGGCTCTTCACTAGTCTTTCACACTGCTGTTGGGACTTTACGCCGTTCATAGTCTGCAGATTCAGAAAACTCAGCTCTGATAGATGAAATGTCTGGAATAAAACGACTGCCGGACACGTAGAGATGCAGATTTAAGAAAAATAGTGAAGTGACCTCTCTTTCAACATCAGACACACTCTACAAGGCAACCTTACCATGACGGGCAGGGTCAGGACTACATGGTGATTGACCTGCACACCCTAACAGCCCACTCTTCCCAGGCCTCTATCAGATCAGGTGGTCTTGGCTGAGATGTGGGCTGGTCTCCAGGCTTGGTAAATGGCTGGTGATGTGGTAGTAGTTGGCCTGTAGGATATTAGACCAACTACACACCATCTAGGCCCTGATCCCTTAGATTGTGTTTCTCCTTACTGTAGGCATTCTCTACTGGGCCTGCCTGGTCAGTGGCTACATTGCCCATTGCCCTTTTGCCTTAGCCGAGACTAGGAGGATTCCAGTGCCTCAACTGCTCCCCACTTCCTGCCTGCTCTCTTCAGTACTGCAGGATGTTACTTCTGCAATGCAGTGCCGTGCTACTGAGAGTGTGAGGAAGATCAAGCCACCTGCGGAGGTAGATTAGAGTGGTCTTCATTTCCTTCCAACCCTCATGTGAAAAAGTCCCCCATAGCCACTCTAAGCCTATAAACTGGTTGCAGGTTCTGATGGTTCCATTTATAGCAAGTCGCCCAGGACATTCAGCTCTACATATTGCTGAGAAGCTTCCATCCAAATTTTTACTCCACTGCTGTAAATACAATCACGTTTGAGCGCCCCGTGGACAGCTGTAAACATGCGTTTCTGGACAGTGTGAGAGCTGCAGAAGCTTGATCTGAAGGTGGAGCAGCATGTGGGCTGAGGTGGTGGAGTAATACTACAGGATTTTACACTAATATGACTCTATGGGTTCTGCAGTGTTACACAGCAGCAGTTCTGGAGAGAGGTTCTCCTCCTGCAGCTCCACCACCAAACCTCCATAGTGCAGTAGCAGCAGCAGCGTTCCGGCCCGGAATGGGAATGACGGAGACGCCGTTCTCTCTGTTCCAGTCAGTGGAGGTTTTTTTATGGTACACGTACAACACAAATGATTTAAAGTCTCTACTGTCCAGGGAGGAAGACTTTCTACTAGATTTTGGAGAACGAGCATTGCTGTGAGGATTTGATTGTTTTCAGTGGCAAGAGCGTTAGTGAGGTCAGGATGTTCGTTGAATGATCACCACCCCACCTCATCATCCCCAACACCCCAACTCATCCTAAATGAACTGGATGGAGCTCCACCACCATCATTCCAGAGAACACAGCTCCTCCACTGCTCCACAGCTCAATGCTGGGGGGCTTTACACCCCTCTAGCCCATGCCTGGCATTATTAGGCAGCATGGTGCCAATAGGGTCATCATGTTTACTATCTGCTCCAGAGAGTCCTATTCTATTAAGTAGCCACTGCTGCTCTTACTGGACATCAATGCTGAAGATTGGAAAGCGTGGTCAATTGTTTTGGGGATCATGGAGTTTTCATGTTCAGGTTCAGGTGAACTCCACACTCACCATGAAAACAATTAATAAATAAACTATTACTGTCATGCAAAAAACTCATATCTCCAAAATATCAACTTTTCAAGAGGAGGACAAAACCTTAACTTTCAATGGAGGTCCATGTAAAATGTTGTATTACACGTAATTTTGGAGCATTTCTATTGGTCCATTCATCATGATACGCAGTGAGATACAAGCTTCTTTCTTAGGGTCAATTTGAGCAAATAAAACACATCATTGTTGTAGATAATTTTTTAAAAATCATCTATTATTAGATTATCTTTACAAAATATTGTTTTGGATGTCATTGTTTGGGGATGTCATTCCCATAGAAACCTTCAGAAAACATTACAGCTCCCAGGAGAACTTAATCGTCACCTTTCGTCTCCTTCGGCTGAGCGTAAACACCAGCCCTTCACAAATCTTCCATTATTGAGGGTTTTCCTGTGCACATCTTGGTGGGTTTCTTTTTACGTTAAGGGTGGTTCCCCCTGAATGCCACTGGCATGGCAGGTGACAGTTCAGGCCCATAAATTACACTACAAAGGCGACGGGCCGGCTGGCGTTTTTACTAGAAGTCAACAGGAGGTGGACCGTGGCAATCATCATCATCAGCAGAAATGTGGAGAAAAGAACAGGATCTCCTCTATGTGGCGTCTCTGGGGAAGGAGAACGCTCTTCTCACTGCTGCCCCACAGACGTCAGGCGCTCCGCGTGGGAAGGAAACCATCCTGAAGCTGCTTCCCTCAATTGTGTGTTTCTGTCCCAAACAAAAAACGCCCGTCCCCATCTCTGCGTGGGCGTGGGACTGCGAGGTGGAGGTGGCCCAAGGTGAGACGCCTTGCAGACGACGCAATTAGGGAATTAACTGGAAGCGCTTGGTGCGACTGCACACACTTTCCATTCCAGCATCAATACTTTCCCAGAATACTGGGAGTCCAGAACACCGGCAGCAGAATGTGATGAGAGTATATCGTATATCTGCGTTAGAGGACACCAAGTCTGGGAAGAGTGGCTTTCGCTTTTGCTTTAAAATGAGTGCTACTGAAAACAGTGCAGTTTTGGATTATTGATGATGCTGAAATTCTTCAGGCTTGTTTATTACTGAAAGGAATAACACACACAGATGCATTGTTGCTGCAAATCATGTTTTTATATGTATTTCTTGTGTTTTATGATTATATTATATTAATTTACTTGAATTTTTTAAGTGAAATGTGAATCTTTCACATTATGGCCTTCATTACTGCAGCATCACTGCCAAACAATCATTATGTATTACTGATATTCATGTATTCTCCTCAAGTAATTCAAGTTTTAGATTATAGAATATAATATGTTTATATACAGTATATTCAATATAAAAATTGAGAAAATAAATATTACAAATTAAATAGAGCATATAAATATATATATATATATATCGATATAGATATATTTATACACACAATATAGATATAGATATAGTATATGTGTGTGTATGTGTACAGATGTAGCATTATATACATCATATATAAGTAAATGGGTAAAATGTGCACTTTGCACTTTACAATAACATTACATTATTTCAAATGCATATTATCATAATATATATATATATAATATATGGATATCATTGGAAAGAGCATAGTTCAATGAGCAATTCTACCTTTTTATAGTTAATAAAAACAACATCTATTTTTAGTTTGTAAAAAAAAAAGAAAGAAAACTGCAAAAAACAAGTTCACAAATACTATAAAAATACTACAAATACTATAAAATACTATATAAATAAGACAAATACTAAAAAAGTACTACAAATACTATTAAAATACTATAAAAATACAACAAATACTATAAAAATACTACAAATACTATAAAATACTATAAAACTAAGACAAATACTATAAAAATACTACAAATACTATTAAAATATTATAAAATACTATAAAAATATGACAAGTACTATAAAAATACAACAAATACTATAAAAATACTATAAAAATACAACAAATACTATAAAAATACTATAAATATATGACAAATACTATAAAAATACTATAACAATACTACAAATACTATAACAATACAACAAATACTATGAAAAAACTATAAAAATACACAAAGCTGTGATAAGACATCAAATGTCTATTTGCAAAAGCCAAGTGTCCTTTAATACTTTACACACATAAACGTTTAGACAATCTGACATTGTTTACTGTAGAAACTCAGATACAGTTTTATTTCCAGGAAATTGTTAAATTATAAAATGTCACCCATGTCATTTCTGTTTTTGTAGTTAAGTGACCTTGACCTGACCTTAAATCAGGGGTGGCCAATCCTGCACCGACCACCCTGCTGAATCTGCTGAATCACCAAGTCTGATCTAACACACCTGATACAGTTAATTAAGGGAAGAGATGAAACCACAGGATTTTTATCTAGAACTTTATCTAGAATTGTGTTTATTTGTATTTGTTTACACATTAGCACCACCTGCCTAATATTGTCCTTGCTTGGAGCACTTCTGGTAGGTGCCGACCACTGCATACCAGGAACTCCCTACAAGACCTGCCTGATGTTCTGGAGATGTTCTGACTTACGCTTGTCCGTTTTTCCTGCTTCAACACTGAACTGACTGTCCACTCAGTGCCTCCCAGATCCCAAAAAGAGGCCATGCCTGGGAAACCGAGGACGTGTGGTCAGCCTAGCTAAACAGATACAGGTAATGAAGTCGTTTACACCCTGCTGCCAGTGCAGGACTTTAGCTGGTCCAGTAGACGTCCAGCTCAGTGCCCTCTCTGCATAAAGTCTGTGGATTTAGTCCAGCAGCCAGTTTTCTTTCACCGTCAGACGTCACTCCTTACTGCTACCGGTTACGGTTGGCCGAAGCTCTTTACTATATCAGGGCTTGGCGGGCGTCCAGCAGTTAGACTTATTATTCAGCGAGTTAAAGCCAGCTCCATTCATTCTGCTTGGCAACAGTCGGCAACAGGAAACTCCAAATCAACATGAAAACAGCCTCCACGTTTACAGAGCAGCGGGGTCTCTGAGCACGGCGGCGCTCAGAAAGCCCTGAAAGAGCCTGTCTTGGCAGAAACAGCTGGCCTGAGGTGAAAGATGGACTTTCGAAGACAGTCGAAGTGTTTGTGAAAGAAAAGTATTCATGTCTTTCGAAGCGGCGAGGGCTGTCCGGGGCTGACACCGGCATTGACACCGGCACTGAGGCTGCGCTGAAGGCCGAGTCGTAAACACCTTTTTAGGGCTTTCATACGGTGTTTCTAAAAGACAATGAGCGATACACCAGGTCTGAGAGTCATCTCTTGTGGTCGGGAGTCCCTGGCCAGGACTCCGGTCCTCTTGCTGACGGTTCTCCGGGGGCTCTGATGCTCTGTAGGAACACATCTCTCACAAAGAAGCTCTAGAGCCTCACACTTACGCCTTTATTTAAGAGGGAATGCGGGGGGATGGGACCTTCTTACTTTGTCAGACTTCCTGTCCCTCTTCCCATCACTAAAGATGTATATTAGCGAAAGGCCTCATATCCCGGTCAACTGAGTGTTCCCCTCTTTTTGAAATAAGAGATGGAGGTAATACATAATGCTGCACATAACAAAGTCCATCTAGTGGTTGGTGTGGCGCAACAGATAACACCACCACCTGCCGTTGAGTTACAACACCATGTGGGAGACCAGGGTTCGATTCCCGGTCTGGGTGACTATGCTGCGCTACACCAATAAGAGTCCTTGGGCAAGACTCCTAACACTACATTGGCCCACCTCTGTAATATGAGTAACCTTGTAAGTCGCTCTGGATAAGAGCGTCTGCCAAATGCCATAAATGTAAATGTAAATAACCGCTGAGGTTACGCATGGGGCCAATCCCATTCCCTTCCCCTATTATACCACATCACAAGCTCCCTTCCTATGTTGCTGTGGCTGATTATGATCCAATCAGCAACACTTTCACCTATAGTTATACATTTAACTGCACAAAAATGACCTTTTATGATCAGCAACACTTCCACTGGAAGGCAAGGAAGGTGGCAAGATCCTACATTTACCAGTTAAGGTTACACATAGCCTTCCCTTCACCCAGACACACCAGCTCTTCACAGAGGCTCCTCAGCTAGGCACCTCCCCTCATGCACTGTACCAGCAGCATACACACCAAGCAGCCCGTATCGCCCACCATACTACACCTTCTTCAAACGTGTAGAATCAGAACCAAACCCATCTTACCAGACCAATTTGCACGGGATAAGAAATCTCGGCATAGGCGGTACCACCATCACCTCCACAAAAAACAAGCCTAGGCTATAGGTTTCATAGGTATAGGTAAAATAGGCTATAGGTTACAATGCCACACAATGACTTCCCTAAAGTTCCCAGAAGTGTCATGCAAAGTCCTTTGGCTCGTCTTTTGGATTTCAGGGCTGTACGTTGTACGAGCCCTTAGATTTGCCAAAGACTTGAATGACCTGAGGTATCTGTGTGATGTCCGACTAAACCAAGTATGGCCAAAAGAGTGCCTCGATTTACAGAAGGTTAAGGTGCCAGAATCTGTCCAACTGTCCGGCTGACATATCACATTCAGACGGGACTACTGTCTGGTCATCGTTACATTACCCCAACTCCCCATAATAAAACTAGGGCTTCATTAAAACCTCAGACGTTTAGTCTGGTCTGATCTTGATTGATGGTTGAAGTGAGGGGTGAAGAAGATCCCCATCATGGTCAGATCCAGAGAGCTCTCTGAGGCCTTCAGAAAGAAGGTTGGAGATGCTAATGATTCTGAGAATGGGGTTAAAAAGACTATCAGCCATTCCACTGTCCACTAAATCATTAAACATGACCAGGTCAGGAGGTCTGAAGTTTAGCCCAAGAGTAGAACCACAAGATAAGTAAAGAAGCCTCTACCAATCCTAAAATATCGTCATAGTAGCTGATGACAAAGTACAGCATCTCCCATCAGAAAGAGGTTAAGGCCACAGGTATCAGATTGACCACCAACACAGTTAGGAACTGATTCCAGTTGGGTGGACCAGTGTTGTCTGACACAAACGTCACTCTAATCACACTGGAGGTTCTAGATACGTCACTGGCTGTGAATGTGAGCAGTAGTGTGAGTAATAGATTCGGCCTTATCATAGAGGGGTTGCTTTGACCTTAACTGAAGAAGGCCTAAGGTCACGGTTCACCACTGCTGAATAATAACTCAATAACTAAACTGATTTTGGGCCGAAGGCGGTTCAAACCCTTAAATGGTCAGGAGCTGTCCAGACTTCCACGCCATCACTCCTTACTGAATAACGAGCTTTAGGGTCGCGCTCCATCCCAATGAGGCCCCGATCAGACTAAGAGAAAGACCCTGCAGGAGGGCTGGAGAAAAACAGCCAGCCTCCCAGTCTGAGGATTAAAGCCAGCAGGGGACAGCTTTTATCTGAGAGTGCGCGCGAGAGTGCGCGAGAGATATGTAAATAACTGAGGTCAATAACTGTAAATATCTTATTTTCTATTGTTCTATTTTTATTTCTATTTTTGTTTCCAGCTTTTCTGTTTGTCCTGTTAATGTTTATGCTGCACTGGCAAACACGGAACAAATCTATTCATGCCCAAAGAGAAAGCGCGAGAGAGCAAGCGCGAGAGAGAGAGAGAGAAAAAGAGAGAGAGAGTGGTGAACCCCCCTCATTCCCACAGGGCAGTTGAGTGCTGGATTCACAGCCGTGTGAAAAAACAGCCAGTTTGTGATTACAGCCACGTTATACAGCAAACTAACTGCTGTTGAAGGAGTGTGGCGAAAAAGCACAAGGCAGGGTCAGTTCTGGCCTTTTGGGGGCCTACTCAGGTTTTTGGGGGGGTCATCATCTGTCTTGGTACTCCTCTATACATTGCAAACTCTCTTAAAAGTAAAGATGCTTGAAGGGGGTCTTTAAGTGATGCCATAGAAGAACCACTTTGGGATGCAGAGATGTGCTCAAGAGGGCCTAGAATCTTGTAACTCTGTTGGTTTGGGTTGTTTTAAGGGTTAAAATGATCCGTTTTTCATCCGTCAAGGTTTTGGGAATTTTGAAAATGTGCAAAAAAAAAAAAACGGAATATGTATATATATATAAATGGGAAAAGCTTAAAATAATAATAATAAACCACCCCAAATATCGCATTTTTTTTGGAAATGTTAAAATTTGCTAATGGAAAAGTGTTTCTTTAAATAAACGAGGATTTATGAAGCCGTAAGCCACATAAATATCTCATCAGTTGGCACGGGAGGCCACGACTGGAGAAGCGACTGTACCAGCAGCATACGCACCAAGCAGCCCGTATCGCCCACCATACTACACCTTCTTCAAATGTGCAGAATCAGAACCAAACTCGCCTTTAGTTCTATTCGGACAGGGAGGTGGAGTGTAAAAACCGATGACCGATTTGCACGGGATAAGAAATCTGTCTTAAATCTTAAATTAGCAGCTACATGTTCATAACACACACATAGGCTATAGCGTCTGGCCCTGCAGACGGTCCGATCACGACACTCAGCTTTCTAAAGGCTGCTTTCCACATATACTGCTCTCCAAGAACTGACTGCTTTAATTATTATAATTAATTAATTAATTATTCATTATTATACAAGAACTTTACTGGAGTAATTATTTATTTTTCAGACTTTTTATTTCTACTTCTCACATTTTCCCCCAATTATCTGAACTTTCTCTTCCTTACATGTTAAAATCAGCCTCGTTCCTCCTATTTAATTTCCCTGTGTTTTCATTCCGGCTCGTCATCAATAAAAACCCTCTCCAGATAAATCTCTCCATCCGGAAAGTGAGAGTCTGATCCTGATTGGATGAGAAGTGTAAACATACACCATTCTGACTCCCTATTGGTTTATAAGAGATCCATCACACCTGCACACGTCCCGTCACTCTCCAGCGAGCTCACAGCAGACGTCTGTAGTGTAGTATGAAGACTGTGTCCGTGGCAGAGACTCAAGAGAGCTGCAGTGAAACGTGCACTATAGACCCCTGTGGTGCGGCCTAAGCTTTCAGCCTTTGTTTTCCTTCAATTACTTTTACTTTTCTACTTGAAGTCGTTCTGAAACCAGTACTTTTACACTTTTACTGGAGTAAAAAGCTTCAGTTGATACTTCAGCTTCTATAGAAGTCTTTTAAACCCTCGTATCTCCACTCACTTCTACCTGAGTGATGAGTGTCAATACTTTTGACACCTTTGGGCACAGCCAGCTCTGCTGAGAGTCAGTTGCTGTGAGTTGGACCCTATGATGGACTGATGCCCGGTGACTCAGTGTAGCCTCTGGACCCTCTGTGACCCTCTCTAATGTAAATAAGATTACAGTCCAGTAGAGGTCCAGTGAGCTGACGGCCGCTGTACAGGGCTGGCAGCGGAGTGGTCGGTTGTGTCGGAGTGTTTAGCTGAGTGGATGGGCTGGTTCACCGCTTTGGGAACCCATTGTCTAAGAGGAAGAGTTGGCATGACCCCTGGAGTGGGCAGCTAATGGGGCCTTTCCTGACCTGTAGGACAGCAGCTTTCCACCTCACGCGACACACACACTCTCTCCACATACACACACACACTACACTTTCCAAGCTCATGCCACACACACTCTGAGAACACAATGGCTTTGGCACAGACATGAAATGCTCTGCTCACCGAATGCGTCGGCGTCAGCGTCCAGAACAGCGGCGAAAAACACAGTGTGACAGACGGCGGTCAGTGTGGGAAAGGTTTACTGCTCCAGCCTGGTGAGGGTTTTTTTGTGTGCCAAGCACAATGTTCAGAACGCAGGAATTAACAGAAACCCACTGTGGTGCCCACCTTCCCACCAGCACACACACACACACACACATGTCCGTTTAACTGTACTAGTGAGGACTGCCATTGTAATAAATCATCAACTAGACCTTAGATGGTTCCTCTCATGGAGTCCTGGTTCCTCTCAGGAATGGGGACGTACAGTGGTTCTTCCTAAAAGAGAGGTTCTCCTTTTGGATCTTGGTTCCTCTTAATGGTTCTTCCACATGCTCTAAGAAAAGTTCTCCTTTTGAATGCTGGTTCCTCTCAGTGGTTCTACTCAATGCCCTCAGAGAGGCTCTCCTTTTAATGTTTTAGTTTCTCTTAGTGGTTCTTCCCCATGCTCTTAGACAGGTTCTCATCTTGAGTCTTGGGTCCTCTTTGTAGTTCTTCCTCAAGCTTTTAGAGAGGTTCTACTTTTGAGTTTTGGTTTCTCTCAGTGCTTCAACCCGGTGCCCTTAGAGAGGTTCTCCTTTTAATGTGTTGGTTTCTCTTAGTGGTTCTTCCTCATGCCCTAAGAAAAGTTCAACCTTTTAAATGTTGGTTCCTCTCAGTGGTTCTACCCAATGCCGTCAGAGAGGTTCTCCTTTTAATGTTTTGGTTTCTCTTAGTGGTTCTTCCCCATGCTCTTAGACAGGTTCTCATCTTGAGTCTTGGGTCCTCTCAGTGGTTCTTCTACATGTTCTTGGAGAAGTTCTTCTTTTGTGTTTGGATTCCTTTCCGTGGTTGTTCCTCATGCTTTTAGAGAGGTTCTGCTCTGGTTTTAAAGTCTTGGTTCCTCTTAATGGTTCTTCCACACACTCTAAGAAAAGTTCTTCGTTTGAGTTTTGGTTGCTCTCAGTGGTTGGTCCACATGCTCTTAGAGAGTTTCTGCTTTTAAGTCTTGGTTCCTCTAAATGGTTCTTCTACATGCTCTTAGAGACGTTCTTCTTTTGAGTTTTGGTTCCTCTCAGTGCTTCTTGGTTCATCTCAGTGCTTCTTCTCAATGCTCTTTGACAGGTTCTCCTTTTAAGTTTTGGTTCCTGTTTTTGGTTGTTCCACATGCTCTTAGGGAGTTTCTGATTTTCATCTTGGTTCCTCTCAGTGGTTATCGTCATGCTCTTAGAGAAGATCTCCTTGTTTTTTCTCAGTTTCTCAGTTATTCCTGTTCCTTTTTGAGCATTGGCTCCTCTCATTGGCTCTCTTTTTGAGCTTTGGTTCATATCAGTGTTTCTTTCTCATGCTCTTTGAGAATGTCTACTTTTGGCTCTTGGCTCCTCTGAGTGGTTCCTCTGCATGCTCTAAAGAAGTTTCACTGAATTTGGCTTTAATACAGAAAGAACTTTTGAGTTTCCGTGATTCAGCCTGGGCCTGGGTTGAATCCCAGTTGACTTATGTACAGGCTCTGGACAGGGTTACCAAGGTTTTCTTGGACCCACATTAGGACCCACACTGTTGGAAAACTATGTTGGACAATGTTATAGAAAGTGCCATTGAAATAAAACAACTGATATCGAAAGAGGCTTCTGTAGTTTCTGAAAATGATTAGATATTCATCAGAATTCAGAACAAGCAAGTCTGATTTGCTCACTAAACAAAACTTTAGAGGCTTTTGTGAGTCACACAATGTACAGCTCACCCAAAGGCGGCTGTTTGGTCAGCCAAAGATGATGTGATGGATTTGTACTTTCTCCCCCAGTTTACCCAGAGCTCTCAATTCTCTCCTCTGGGTTTGAGTTGATGGGGTTGTGCTGGTTCAGCTCCTGGACTGCTTTACTGTAGATCACTCCTCAGTGTTTTTTTTTTTACACCAAACTAGGAGATCCAAACAGAGAAGAACAAGAGTCAGCTCACTACACTTTAAGTTCTATAGAAGACCTCAGCACTCAATATGTCTTTTCACCTGGACTTCTACCTGGACTTTGCTGGACTTTGACTTCTGCTTATTAAAGTAACAGTCCTTTCACTTGAGTTTGGGGTTTTGAGGTTGCTCTACACACCACTGGCCATTCAACTGTCAATGTCCAATGTAGAAGGAGTTCAATCAACTGTAGGCCTCTAAGGGTTGACCCTCAGGTCTCTCCGGGCTCTTTTCCACTGGATTTGTTTGCTCAGCGTTTACGTCAGAGAGTTGGTACCCTGGATCGAGCTATAAGAAGCTAAGGAGATGGTTTGACCTGGGTTATCATAACGCTGACAGTTTCAGATGGGGTGTGAGAGAGAGATTCCTTACCAAACATCGCTCGTTCCTTGCTTTCGTACAGTTTGTTATAATCAGCAGGACAGATAGGAGCCTTATCTGGAACCGACTCACCTCCCTGCTTACAAAGCAATCGCTCAAACGTCAAATCATTGTAATAGCGCAATACAAGAAGAGCTTTCACTCGCCTTCAAGAGTGCGGCAACACGGTTCTCCATAATAATCCCTATTTTGAGACACAAACATGTATAAAATGCATCAGTGTAATCCTAATAATCTATCGGCTTTGAAGCAAGTAAAGAATACGATGCTGTAGATGTCAAACAGAGCTGTAAATAATTTTGTAAGAATTGAGAACTTAAAAGAATTGAGGGCATTCAGTGTGCTTCAAATTTTGCAAGCAGTGACCAGATTGGGGGGGTCTAGCTATTTATAGTTTCAAGTTCAAGTTTCAAGTTTATTTATCTGCACAACATGTCAGGACATTTATGCATTGAAATGCTTGTGGTGAGGCTCAGGTTTATGCTCTACAGGAGGACAAAACTATATACATACTAAACATTAAAATAAAGTTATATAAAAAATTATATTATATAAATACAAAATACACACAAAATACAGAATATACAAAGACAGAAGGGATTTGTAGAAATTCTTTGATATTTACATTTATGAGACAGGTATAGTCTGAGAGAGAGTGGAGCTAATTATAAATATGTATGTTTATGTCTATTCCTGTTGTATAAAGTGACTTAGTGATGTTGTCCATAGCAATGATATATAGTTTTAATAATAAAGTGACCGAGTGCAGTTTGTTCTGGCATGGATGCTGCGGTGCCTCCTGCCTGATGGCAGTAAGGTGAACAGGCCGTGTGCTGAGTGGCTACAGTCCAACCGGATAGTAATTTTGCATCAGGATATTATTATAAATTGATTATTAGGTTCATGAGAGGAACTAAGACCAATAAGAACTTCTCTAAGAGGATGGAAAAGAAACAATTTGAGGAACAAAGACTCAACAGGAGAAACTGTCTATGAGCATGAGGAAGACCACTGAGAGGATCCAAGATTAAAAGGAGAACCTTTCTAAAAGCACAGGGAACAATCCCTGAGAGGAACCAACACTCAAGGAGAACCTCTACAAGAGTATGAGGAAGCACCACCTCAGAGAAACCAGGAGTCAAAAGAAGAATCTCCTTGAAAGCATGAGCAAGAACCCCTGAGAATGCCCAAGAATCAAAATAAGACGCTTTCTAAGAAGATGAGGAAGAACCACTGAAAGAAACCAAGGTCAAAAGTAGAACCTATGTTAGGGCATGAGGAAGCACCACTTAAAGGAACCAAGACTCAAAGGAGAACCTATGTTAGGGCATGAGGAAGCACCACTTAGAGGAACCAAGACTCAAAGGAGAACCTATGTTAAGGCATGAGGAAGCACCACTTAGAGGAACCAAGATGAAAAGAAGAACCTCTGTTGGGGCATGAGGAAGCACCACTTAGAGGAACCAAGACTCAAAGGAGAACCTATGTTAGGGCATGAGGAAGCACCAGGAATCAAAAGAAGAACCTCTCTGAAAGCATGAGCAAGAACCACTGAGAATACCCAAGACTCAAAAGCAGAACCTCTGTAAGGGCAAGATGAAGCACCCCTTAGAGGAACCAAGACTCAAGGGCAGAACATGAGGAAGAGCATGAGGAAGGACCACTGACAGGAACCATGTATCAGAATAAGAACCTCCTCAAAATCATGAGGAAGAACCACTGAGAAGAAACAACACTCAGGAGAAGAACATCCCTACAGCTCTTAAGATGAACCAGGGCTGAAGAGGAGAAATTCTGTACGAGCATGAAGAAGAACCACTAAGAGGATCCAAGATTCAAAGGGGAACCCTTCTGAGAGCACAGTGAACAATCCCTGAGAGGAACCAGAAGCAGCAAAATAATAAGAAGCACCACTTAGAGGAACCAAGGAATTCTCTAAAATCATGAGGAGGAACCACTGAGAATACCCAAGACTCAACAATAGATGCTCTCTAAAAGGATGAGGAAGAACCCCTTAGAGAAACCAAGACTCAAAAGGAGAAGCTCTCTAAGAGCATGAGGAAAACTCTTGAATGAAACCAAGACTCAAAAGGAGAAGCTCTCTAAGAGCATGAGGAAAACCCTTGAATGAAACCAAGACTCAAAAGGAGAAGCTCTCTAAGAGCATAAGGAAAACCCTTGAGTGAAACCAAGACTCAAAAGGAGAACCTCACTGAGGGCATGATGGAGCACCCCTTAGAGAAACCAAGACGCAAAAGCAGAACCTCCCTGAGGGCATGATGGAGCACCCCTTAGAGAAACAAAGACGCAAAAGGAGAACCTCCCTGAGGGCATGATGGAGCACCCCTTAGAGAAACCAAGACTCAAAGGTAGAAAAACTCAACCAAGTGGAACCAAGACTTAAAAGCAGAACCTCTGTAAGACCATGAGAAAACATGCCTAAGAAGAACCAAGTTCAGTGCAAAAGAAGGTCCTGAAGTTTAATTCAGCACTGATCTACAGTGATAACCCTCAGGAAAGCTACACCAGCCTGTGTGTCTGAAGCTCTTTCTTCACTGGATGATTTCCACTGAATTGTCTAATAGAGGAAACACTTCAAAAGCACAGGAATACCTCTGCAACTCCTCATTGCTACTGTCAGCAATACCTCAGCGTCGGACCATGTCACGTCGGGGTCGTCATCGGTCAGCACTCGACCGTCGAGTCATGCTGCTGAAAATAATGCCTTTCAAATGCGACCAAAATGGGAAAGTGATGTTTTTTTTTTCTTAAAATAAATATAATAAAGGAAATGTACTGGCAACATCGGCCACATGAGCACCAACGAGATTTCAGGCCAAACGAAAATAAGGAAGATGTAGGGCATGGATGTTATCCTAACCCCTCTTCCTGTCATTGTGAACCACAAGTTGTCCAGCCAGGCCTATCAGCCCATCAGCTACCTTCCAATTCAAATCCAGCAGATATTTACGGCTTTATTAGAACAGCTCTCCACTTTCCCAAGAGTCCCGAACAATGTTGAGGATGAGGCCACTGTTTGATGAGGAATGTTTGCCACCCACAGCTTTGTGGAAAACATCCTCCTGGATTTTATTATCAGAACCAGTAGCATGGCGGTGTGCCCATGGCGGTACACCCCAAATACCCAGCAAGCCACGGCTGTCGGGGGTCAGGGGTCCCTTCTTTCCTACCCTATTGCCATGTATTACCCATCAGAAGAAGCTCAAAGCACACAGGCTGCGTCCACTTTATGGACATAAGTATTAGGACGCCTGAGCTGATCCTGCTTCTGTTGGAGTAACTGTCTCTACTGTCCAGAGAAGAAGACGTTCTACTAGATTTTGGAGAAGCATTGCAGTGAGGATTTGACTGCATTCAGTGGTATTAGTGAGGTCAGGATGTTGGATGATGATCACCATCACATCTTATCATCCCCACCTCCCCAACCCATCTTAAAAATATTGTATGGAGCTCCACCATCCATCATTCCAGAGAACACAGTTCTTCCACTCCTCCACAGCTCAATGCTGGGGGGCTTTATACACCTCTAGCCCACGTCAGACGTCTTCCTTAGCAGCTTTTGTAGCTTTTTTTTATTTGTTAATTTGATTTCTTTTCCAAACTCAAAGGTTTGAATTCCAAAGGGGTTTGACACCACAACAATACCCACATTTTTAGAGAAAGACATGATTCATCCCAACATCGAGCTTCAGGTCTTTCTTCAGTTTTACAGTTTTATTGTTATAGTTTTTTCTTTTTGTTAAAAAAAGCATGTTTACTTATTTTAAACAAATGGACAAGCTATAGAACCCTATTTGATGGTCAGGGTGTATCCATGGTGAGTCCATTAGAGCTTTCACATGGGCCTTTATCTTCTTTTCATGGGGCCAGGGGGCAATTATGTGTAAGCTAATATCACTGCATATCAGCTATGATTTTAAAAGCTTCCTATGCTTCCTATGAACACATTTTCTAAAAGCCAGGTTTCTCTGGAAATCACATATCTCAGTGCATAGATGTGCATACCACACAGTTGTGTTACACCTCAAGCTGGAAATGATGAAGATTGTATTGAATGTGATCTATAAAAGATTTCTTTCTTCCTCTGCCTTTAATCTCTGGGCCTTTGGGAAGTCCTGTGATCAGGACAAAGGCCTGTAGAAAGCTGTGGGGTGGAACCCATTTCACTGATGTCAATTTTTGGTTGAGTTGATTTTGTTGGCATTTACTTACTAACTATCATCCATTATAAGAGGCCCTCGAACTTGGAGAACTACAGCAGTATGTGGAATAGCCAGTGAATACACTGGCTAGAAAAAGCACAAGCGACTTGACTTGGTTTTGCTCCAGTCTCAAGTTCTGTCTGTTTCTCCTATTAGTAGGGATGAGTTGCACATATTGATTACTCCAACTCATCACACATATGTTCAATAAAGCAGCATCACTCCAATGGAGCTTTGTAACTCCAACTCTTCCCAAAAGTATTCAATGGACCATCATCACTCCATCTCATCCTAAAGATGTTCAGTGAAGCATCATCACTCCACCTCACCCCAAAGGTTCCATGGACTATCATCACTCCAACTCATCCCAGAGATGTTTAATCAAGTTTGACTCTAGGTTCATTCAGTGTAATGGCATCATCCCAACTCATGTTCAATGGAGTTTAATCACTCTAACTAATCCCAAATGTGTTTATTGGAGTTTCATCACTCCAACTCAAACCAAATGTTCAATAGAGCTTCATCATTTCAACTCATCCCAAATGTTCAATAGAGCTTCATCATTCCAACTCATCCCAAAGTTTTAATGAAGCTTCATCACTCCAACTCATCCCTGAGATGTTTAACTAAGCTTGACTTTAACTATACCTCTAGGGAATCGAATAGAACAGCATCATCCCGAATCACCTTAAAGGTTCAATTGAGTTTAATCACTCTAACTAATCCCAAATGTGTTTATTGAAGTTGCATCACCCTAACTCGTTCCAAACGTCCAACTAAGCTTCAAACGTCCAACTCATCCCAAATGTTCAATGGAGCTTCATCACTCCAACTCATCCCAAAGGTTCAACTAAGCTTCATCACTCCAACTCATCCCAAAGTTTTAAAGAAGTTTTATCACTCCAACTCAAATTAAAGGTTCAACGAAGCTTCATCACTCCAACTCATCCCAAAGATTCAACTAAACTTCATCACTCCAACTCATTTCCAAGTTTTAATGAAGTTTCATCACTCCAACTCATCCCAGAGATGTTCAACTAAGCTTGACTTTAATTCTAACTCTAGGGTTATTCAATAGAACAGCTTAACTCATCCCAACTCGTCTTAAAGGTTAAATGGAGTTTAATCACTCGAACTAATCCCAAATGTGTTTATTGGAGTTTCATCATCCTAACTTATCCCAAAGGTTCAACTAAGCTTCATCACTCCAACTCATCCCAAAGGTTCAACTAAGCTTCATCACTCCAACTCATCCCAAAGGTTCAACTAAGCTTCATCACTCCAACTCATCCCAAAGTTTTAAAGACGTTTTATCACTCCAACTCAAATTAAAGGTTCAACTAAGCTTCATCACTCCAACTCATCCCAATGGTTCAACTAAGCTTCATAACTCCAACTCATTTCCAAGTTTTAATGACACTTCATCACTCCAAGTCATCCCAATGGTTCAATGAATCTTCAATGTGTTTAATGAAAGTTTATCACTCTAACCTTTCCAAGACATTTCCAATAAAACATTATCACTCCAACTTATCTCAGAAGTAGTGGAGCATCATCATTGCAATAGAGCTTTATCACTCCAACTTATCTCAGAGGTGTTCAAGGAAGCTCCATCTTCTTTGGAAATGCTGTGGAAGAACCTTCATGTTTGACCGAATCTTCACTGTAAAACTACATCTCCACGCCATTGACTGCTGCTTCTTGTATTCAAGTATTCGAGTTCTATCAATTGCTGTTAGGAGGGAAGTGAAGCCCCAGCCGTTTCCTTTAGTGCTGTTACTGCTGCGTTGTGTGATTGTAAATTTAATTGGTGATTAGAATAGAAATCCGGCGTGTGCAGTCAGGCAGGTACACCACACAATACTCGTGAGGCCTTTTGTCTGTTTGTTTTGTAGGCCAGAGTCCAGTGTCATTACTGTAGGGAAGAGCCTCCATGGTGTTCTTGGCATTTTACCACCGAGGCCTCGTAAAACATGTAGATCGTTAGGGAGCGGATGTCTTCGCTGAGAGATTTTGGAAGGAGTCCGGCATTATTTACTTGTTCAGTAATTTATATTGGGTCATGTCTGTAAGTCTGTAAACTCATTGACCGGATAAAACGTTACAATGGCCGTTTGTTTATGGACATGTAATGAAGTTAATACATTGCATACTGATAAAATTAAACAACACGTCTTTTAGAGAAATTCTTAATTTCAGATCATGGAAAATGGCTATGTAATTATACGGTTGGGGCTCTAGTGGATATTTATATTTATACCATGCACAAAAGTATTGGGACACATGGTCATTCATTGTTTCTTCTGAAATCAAGGGTGTTAAAAAAGTTTCCAACTTTTGTAGAAGGAACAGTGTCTGCTGTCCAGGAAAGTAAGTCAAGTCGAGGCAAGTGGGTTTTATTGTCATCAGACTTCAATATAATAAATACAATAAATACAACTCATTACTGAGTAAAGGTAGTGATTATGAGGTGCATTGAATTTTAACCGTTTATTCTTCCTGCAGATCTACTCCAGTTACTGTACAGGGTGGTCAGATGGTGCTTCTGGGACACTTTTTGAAAAATGTGTCCCGGAAGCACCATCTGACCACCCTGTACAGTAACTGGAGTAGATCTGCAGGAAGAATGGAGGTACATCTTCCTCCATTTTTGATTTCAGAAGAAACAATGAAGGAGCATGTGTCTCAATACTTTTGTCCATATAATGCACATATGGCAGGGTGCCATAAAATATCCACTAGAGCCCCAACCGTATAAATACATTCCCATTTTTCATGATCTGAAATTAAGAATTTCTCTAAAAGACGTATTGTTTAATTTGATGTAATGTTTAATGTATATACTTGAATTCACTATATAATCGTTAGAACCGTATCAATGGTATAAATGGTTCTATTCATGGTAACGGTTCCACACTGGACCTTTGCATTTGCTAAAGAGCATATTTCCTTAGTTTAACCCAGTTGGTTTCACACACACACCATCCTGGTGGCCTTGACACATCCCCACACAAAAACCCACAGATGTTCGACTGGACTGAGATCTGGACATTGACTTGACTGCTGCAGAACATTGCCCTTTCTGTTGACCGGCCACTCCTGTGTTGTTCGGCCTGGTGTTGAGAGTGTCACTCACGGTTATCTTGCAGAATCTCCCTGTTTTCTGCACCATAGACCCCGGTGAAGAGATAAACATGATGCTGCCACCCCCATACTTCACTGTTGGGGTGGTGTATGTTGAGGAATGGGCTGGGATAGGTTTGCGCCATACATAGTATTTTGAATTGTGGCAAAAATGCTCAATGTATGTTGCACTTGAGTCTCTAAAAAACTTCCTTGAACCCTTTTTGGTGATATATGGAACCATATCTAGAACCGTCTACAAAGGTGGTTTCCATCAGTCTGAAGAACCCTTTTAAAGAGTGTACTGGTAAACTCTGGATGTGTTGTTTTATTCAACAAGGGCTTCTCTCAAGTGTTATTTGCTTTATTAAGAAGTTAATATAGCCACACG
Source organism: Salminus brasiliensis (assembly GCF_030463535.1). Taxonomy (NCBI): domain Eukaryota; kingdom Metazoa; phylum Chordata; class Actinopteri; order Characiformes; family Bryconidae; genus Salminus; species Salminus brasiliensis. The sequence goes on from NC_132886.1 coordinate 2,796,987, forward strand.
GAATTGACAAAAGTATTGGGACACCTACTCGTTCATTGCTTCTTCTGAAATCAGCGCATTAAAGGGGCTTCATACAGACATTTATATAAAGTGGGAGAGAACGACAAAGGGAGAGAGGTGGCCACTGTGTCCTTCACAACTCGCTCAGCTCTGATACAGATCATCCCTGATTATTTTCCCAACCTTGAGGGTCCTGTTAAAGCCATCAGGGTTGGACAGTGTGTGTGAACTCCCACCAGGAACACGAGCAGCTTCACACAGACACGCAACTCCACACACACTTCACACACCCTGTGCTGTGATGTGTGTGTGTGCGGTGTCTCCTGAGAGCGTGCTGTGACGGAGATAAACCCGGTCGCTGTTCTTTAGGAAACACACTGAGCCCTGAGGAAACAGCTCACAGGGAATCAACACATAGCCGGGGGTGGGGGGTGGGGGGGCAGCGGGGGTCTGACACTGCGTGACTCACTTATCTATGAACCTGGACTGATGTAGAGCAGAGCTGAACACACAGCTACTGTCTGTACTGGTCCACAGACCGGTCAGATAATGGGAAAGGAGTGTTTACTGGACCATCTTTCACACACACACACACACACACACACACACACCATCACATCAACAGTGATAGATGCATGTGCACATGCCAATGTTAGAATCACGCAAAATATCAGCATTTTCTGAGGTGAGGGATGAACACTAAACCCAGGGCAGTGAAGGCTCAGAGGTTAGAGCTCCAGTCTGTTGATGACAGGGTTGTGGGTTCGATACCCGGGCTTGGCAGGCTGCCACTCTTGGGCCCTTAAGCAAGGCCCTTCACCCTCTCTGCTCCCCTTGTGCCATAGCAATGGCTGCCCACCGCTCTGGGCATGTGTGCTCGCTGTCACTGTGTGTGTGTTTCACTGGTGTGTGTGTGTGTGTGTGCCAAATTCCATTGGGGTCCAAGACAAACGTTGAATATGGTTGTCTTGTTTGTTAAACTTCATTAGGTTCAATGTCAGATTCAATGTCTGTACTTTTATATATATATATATATATATATATATATATATATATATATATATATATATATATATATATATATATATATATATATATATATATATATATATGGCGCCATCTGCAGGAGCCTAACTTTACTACAACCTTGCTACTACATCCTTTTTTTGGTCCAAGGAGGTTTTCTGTCCTGCACCGAAGTGGTGGAACGAGCTTCCCCTGGGTGTCCGAACAGCAGAGTACAACGCTCACTGTCCTCAAACCCAGACTGAAGACCCTCCTGTGTGAGGAAGACTGTGTCTCCAGACTGACGTCTGTATTTAGTAGAGTCTAAGATTAGAGGATCTCCTGGAGTCTAGCTGATATAAACTAGATAAGGGTATAGGGGTCTTCTGTAAGTCGCTCTGGAGAAGAAAGCCTGATAAATGGCTTTAATGTAGATGTATCTATATTATATAAATTACATCTCATTATATATATAATGTGTAGTTGATGTAATTATATACTATATAATCGTTAGAACCGGAGCAGGGATATAAATGGTTCTATTAATTGTAACGGTTCCACACTGGACCTTTGCATTTGCTGAAGAGCATATTTCCTTAGTTTAACTTATAAAGGTTTTTATAGGGTTATAGGTATAGATTTTACAAGCTCCAATTCAATTATATATATATATATATATATATATATATATATATATATATATATATATTTATAAATGCGCTCTGCTGTGATTGGCTGGCATGAATTGTGCCTTCTTCCACAAGCTGTCCAGGCTGAAACACTCCCTAATGCCTGTAGTAGGAACGGTTGTGGCTGAACTGTGATAGGCTGAACAGCTGGATCTGTGTTAATAAATTCTGAATAATTGATTCTGCTGCTTGGTTATGTGATGTTTACATAAGTCAGGGTCTTCTTTATCATACAAGCAAGGATAATTCAGTTTCGAGGATTATGGGCCCTTTAAAATGGTTGTGGTGATATCTGATATGTTTATGGGTTTAGTGATCGATACCTATACCTACCTGGCCGTCCCCAAACTTCTGTCATGTATAAGTTATAGCAGTAGCTTATAAATCACCACTTTCTCAGCAGAATTGGGCCATTTGTGTCACAGCAGGACAAACACAAGGGGACCTCAGGACTGGATCTTGGAGACACTGTTCTTAAACAGTGAGATTTCATTGTATCAGAAGTTGGGCTCAAGCGCCCTCTAGTGCTCTTTGAGGACCTACACACACACACACACACACACACATACAATAATATGTTGGGAAAACCCCTGAACATTGGTTTATTAAACACTTCTAATACAAACACACACACTCAGTGACTATGAGCACACATGCCCGGAGCGGTGGGCAGCCATTTCTGCAGCGTCCAGGCAGCAGAGAGGGTAAAGGGCCTTGCTCAAGGGCCTAACAGTGGCAGCTTGCCGAGCCCGGGTATCGAACCCACAACCCTGTCATCAACAGCCCAGAGCTCTAACCACTAGAAAATACACTGCATTCCCTGGCAGCTAATAATTCATGCTAAATAAAATGCATAACAGGGTGGTAACAAAGTGTAAATTGTGCATAATTACAACTAAAATGCAATTATTAGTGTTTCTTTTGTTTCATAACATTAATAAAAGTAATAAATAAAGCTTATTAACCTCAATAAATGATCAATAACAATAATAAGATACATGTAAATAATAATATAAAATAATATAAATATAAAATATATATAAAATAATAAAAATTGTATATAAAATAATATAAATATAAAATAAATAATAATATAAAATACATACAACATAATAATCAAATAATAATTATTTAATCTATAAAATAATAATAATAAACTCCTTCCTAAGCTCCTTACAATAACGTTTTACCATCAAAACCATACATACCATGCTCTGTAATCTTTTTACAAGCCACATTCATGCTTTATTGTTCTCCAATCAGTTCAGTTCAACATTAATAAACAGTAAATAAACAGTAATGATGCTTTAGGACGTACAAAAGTGTGCCTGCTGCTGCAGCGCCATCTAGTGGTAGAACATAGTAACGCTCATTGCATTGATGCACGTCTTTATGTCATTCAGTCTATGGCTGCAGGATATTATGCTTTTGCACACTAGAGGGCAGTACTGCACTGTTTCTCTAGAACAAGTAATGGAACAGTATTAGATCTTTTTTATGTGGTCATGTTATGTGATTTAACACGGAATAACAGAAAATGAGCAGAAACTCTGATCAAATAAAGCTCATTACTGCTCATTAAGCCCCTAACACAGCCAGGCTTATTAATTACACACTTAGGTGATTAGTCAGCATCTACAGGGACGTCTACAGGGACCTCCAGTACAAACTGGAGGGTCTGTTCTCTGCTAATAGAAAGGTGTGTAATAACACTTTCAGCCTGCGGGCGGGACGTTAGGCTGTTTAAGGGGTTAAAGGGCCCATTCCAGGGGAAACCAAGCTTAATTCATCCTTTTAAAATAAAATCGCCTCGTCCAAGTTTCTAAACATCCATCCTTTGCCGGTGTGGCGCAACAGTAGCACCACTACCTGCCAGTGAGCTACCACACCAAGTCTCCAATTTGCACTGCATATCTCACTTTCATTTTTATGTCATTTCAGGGAGTTCTGTACATATGCAGTGGGCAGTGGTGCTCAGTGGTCAGAGTGCCTGTCTATTGATAACAGGGTTGTGGGTTCGATTCCCGGGCTCGGCAAGCTGCCACTGTTGGGCCCTTGAGCAAGGCCCTTGACCTCTGTGCTCCCTGGGCGCTGGAGTTGCCTGCCCACCGCTCTGAGGGTGTGTGTGTGTGTGTGTGTGTGTGCTCACTGCCCCTAGTTCACTAGTGTGTGTGTGTGTGTTCACTACCACAGATGGGTTAAATGCTGAGGACACATTTTGCTGTACAGTGACTGATACGTGCACCTTTATGAGTACA